>NW_020271221.1:0-29393 GCF_002803265.2 Melanaphis sacchari | reverse complement strand
AACAAATTTTATGAATTTTTAATTACAAAATTACTTGAAAATTTTTGGGATTTTGACATATTTCGTAAAAATTTGAACTTTAAAATTTATAAAAAAAATAAATGTGACTAACGATTTT
Source organism: Melanaphis sacchari (assembly GCF_002803265.2). Lineage (NCBI taxonomy): Eukaryota > Metazoa > Arthropoda > Insecta > Hemiptera > Aphididae > Melanaphis > Melanaphis sacchari. Next base: position 29,275 of record NW_020271221.1, on the reverse strand, counting down.
TGATTTTTTTTTTTTACCTACAATAAGAACGACCTATAAGAAATCTTGTATTAAATTTTTAAGTTTTTTTGGACATCTAAAATTATTTTATAGACGTTTCAAAAAAAAAATTCCTTAAAAAATCGAAAATTCCAGTTGTCTACAATAACTAAAAAAAGGCCATAATGTTTTGAAAATTTAACCGTATATAGATAACGCTAATATAAACAGTTAGTGACAATTTCAAGCGTTTAAAATGATTCGTTTTTGAGTTACAACAATATAAAAAATCGATTTTTATCATTGCGCCCCCCCCCCCCATTATAGGTTGGGGCCCTGGGCTCATGTGTTTAACACACCCAACACACCCGGTTATTGCGGCACTGATAATTAAATAAAGTACTCATCATTATTTTTTACCTGTTGATGTAGATGGTTGTTTTTCCGAATGATATTCGTAAGGAATAGCTGTTGGCTTTAATTTATTTTATTTTGATTCATAAAATCATCGAGACTAAAATGTTCCTGGCAAAGATATTTATTATGCAATTTTTCTTTCGAAAGCGACAGTAGATTAATATTTCCTATATTAAGAAGATAATATTTAATTTAAAATAAAAAAAATTGAATGAAAAATAATTTTAATTCATTAAATAATATATACCACAGTTCAGTACCCATACTTCACTTCTAACTTCATCTTTGGGAAATCGAAACATACTTAGGTTGGGAAACTGTACTGTTGTTTTAAAGCAATTAAAATATTGACACTTATTTCCAGGCATGATCAATATTGTTATTTGTAACACGAAAACGTTTAATATAACATTAAGAACATAAGTGTTGCCGTTTCGAATGACAATCGATAGACGATAAGTGTAGTCGGTTATCAAAGTTAACCACAGTCCTGTTTTACAATTCATATTATATCAATAATAATAATACCATTAATATCATTGGTTTTATAATAGATATTATGTAGTATTTATATAACAATCTACAAAATCAACGATATTATTAAAATTGCTTATTGATAAGTTATTTATAGTTTAGAGACTAGTGGGATACATGAAAATATAACACCCTGCCATAGTAAGGAGAGGTGTACACCGCACCGCTGACAGTCGTCGACTACAGCGCTCTATAACGGCTGACAGTCAGGAATTGGCGACCGGTTTTTTCTACAGCGTTGCTCATCTGTCTATTATAAAATCAATGGTAGTATTCATCGCATCTCTAAAACGGTTTAAGTACTCGAGATTTGGTCGTTGATTACAACTCAAACTGTAGTCGATAGGTGTTAGAGCCGGTACACACGACCGATATTTCATCGTACGATCTATATCATATATTATAAATTATAATATATCATCAAAATTACGTATTCAGTATGAACTGTGCAGTGTTATTTGAGTGTTGTGTATTTTACAGTTCTCACTTTAAGTGCATTTTAACAATTAATTCCTAGTTTATTATAAAAAAAAAAAACAATGAATGATATTATAATTTTATATATGGGTTATAAAATATTACTAAAGAAAAAAATCGAAAAATGTGGGTCCATCCATTATTATCCACTCGTTTATCCGAAGGTGCGTTTTCAATTAATTTTGAAGGTCTTAGAAAAGATCCAGTAAAATTTTTTAATTATTTTCGTATGTCAGTATCTGCTTTTGATGAGTTACTTACAACATTTGTTGGTCACAAACTGATAAAAATGGATACAAATATGTGAAAAGCCATTACTCCAGTTGAAAAATTGGCAATCACTCTAAGGTATAATTAATACTAGTAGTACATAGGTATTACATATTAAAGGATTACAAGTAATATGAATGAACATTTTTTTTGTAATAGAAAAATTTTTTGTAAATTGATCATATTATTATATCATATCATTATTATATTGAAAAACTAATAAACTTATAAAATATAATTACAGCAAATTATAGATAAAACAAATTAAAAACATCATTTTGTATCCTTTTCAATCAATACTATTTACAAATAACATTGGTTATGTTTATTTTGCCCGGACTCTGTGGTCATCAAAAAAACATTCGATGCAGTACACTTTCTGGCAAGCTGCACACCAATAATTTGATTGTTTCGTTATTCGCTGAGCATGATTTCTTCCTCCTTGTTTTACCATTTCATCGTAACATTTCACACATCGAGTTCTTTTTCCAGATTTAGATAGTTTGTGTTCAACTTCTTCTTTATTAGTTTCTTCATAAACACCACACATATCTTTTACCAACATTTCTTTAAATTCAGTAATTCCAATTTTCGTTTTATTTACTTTATTGTATAAACATATGGCATTTAGAACTGAAGTGCTCAGTATTATTTCAATTGCAACTTTCCTATACCATTTCATGAATTTTCTTAGTGGACTGTAGTATGAGAACCTCTGATCACATATGTCAACCAAAGCTTTTCCTTTGTTATAGTCAATAACAATTTCTGGTTTTTTTGTAGTTTGACCACGTTTATTTATTGTTTCAATCATAGTGTCTGAATGTTTAGTGGAGAGCATAAGGACATCTCTTTTGTCTTTCCACTTTAGAACAACTATACCTCGGTCACTCTGTTGCGCTATAACTTGTCCTTTTTTTCAGTTTCTTTTGTACTACATCCTTTAGGTTTTGTTTTCTATTGGCCCTTAGTGTCCCAACTAAATGAGTATTTTGTTCCAAGAGTTTATGTGCCAAATTAACGCTCGTATACCAGTTGTCCGTATAAATTGTCCTACCAAAATTTAAATATTCATGTGTCAACTCCATAACTATTTTTGTAGAAACTTCCAACCCTTGGACAGCTTCTTTACCTGCATATATTCGAAAGTCAACAGTAAACCCATCATGTACACATAATTTGAATATTTTAACACCATACCTATGACGTTTATTTTTTAAATATTGTCGAAAAATAAGGCATCCAATAAATGGTATAACAGATTGGTCAATGCATAGCGATTCTTCAGGTATATATGCACGTTTATATTTGGAAACTAAAAGATCAACCGATCCTCGAACTTGTTACTGACATGAAATGTTCGGAGTAATAATTCAAATCTCTTAACTTTCATATACTTTGAAATTTTTGAGGAGTAAATCCCTTTTTTAGCCCAATAGTTCTGAATTGTTGGGAGGTGTTCTAGTCCCATTCACATTATAATACCTAAAAATTGTTTAATTTCAGCAGCATTTGTTTCTTTCCAAGCATTAAGTCGCGAATGACGACGAAGTGGATACACTTCGTGAATATACTTAATAAGTCAGTTTATTTAACAATTTACATTAGAAATTCATTACTAAAAATAAAAATAATAACTAACGTTTTAATTAAAAAAAAACATTTACCAGATACTAGTAACTAATTTCTTTGTTTAATTAGTAATAATTTATTTTGTTATTAAAAACTCATCCATTATATCAGAATCAGAATATATCACATCTCTCCCTGGCACAATATCCGAGTGATGTGAAAGTGTTGATGTTGAATATGGAGAAGGAGAACTAGCATTTGATTGGTGTGGAGATTCTGGGGAAACGACATTAATATGTTGAGACGAAGCATAAGTTTGAACTGGGGGTTGTAGACTATGAAAATTTTGAGATTGGACATAAAGACTGGTATTCCTTGCAGGTAATATGTCGTATTGAGTATTTGCATACTGTGATGTTGATTGTTGTGGATGTATATATTTCTGATTGTTCGGGTTGTACATTATATACGGACTATATGGAAGTTAATGGAAGTATGGCTGATGCTGAAAAGATGTGGATGATACATTTGGTTTTATTGTCTCCGGTAAACTAGAAGATTGGCCTCTCTTAATAGTTTGTGCAATTTTGATCACCTCTGATCTGAAAAGTAGTGTCTGGTCGTCGTTAAATTTTCTAACTATCGGTAACAAGGAGTTAAAAAATTCTTGATGCTGATCTTGTTTTTCATCATTAATCCCTTTCTGTGTTTGTACTTCTAAATATTCTAAAAACTTCTTTTCGACAATTGATTCTTTTTGTTTGGTCCAGAGTTGTTTAAAGTTGAACATTGTTCTGTCACTATTTCGGATGTTTTTAAGTTATGTTAAATATAAGCATTTATAGTATTATTCGCAATATCATTGTCATTTATAGTATCATTCTCAATATTGTCATATGCAGTATTATTTAAATTAATAGAGCTTGAAGTCTTTCGTGGGGTTATTGTTTTAATGAGGAATCTTAATTCATCATAATATAAGTATGTTTTTTTGGATTTTTTCCTGGCGCCATCGCCTGATTTTGGCTTATCTTCATTTAAACTTCTAATAAATGCATCTCGAACATTTCTCCATTTCTTCTCTATATTATTTCCTACAAATGTTATACGTAAATATAGGCTTTTGAAATATTGGATTTTTTTTTAGATTCTGAGCGAAGCGATGAATGTATTGGTTTTACAATGATGTGTGTTTTTTATTTATTTTTTATTTTTTATAAGCATTGTAAGTTAAAATTTTGCCAAATTTGTCAGTTATCACTTAGGTATCAATATCTCGAAAATGCACAAATTATTTAGTAGTTTCAATACTCTACGCCGACAAACCGTCTCCGCTCAGAATCGTATTTCGTATTCAATGATATATTATTTTAATATTGTAAAATTATAGATTATAAGTACTCATGAATTATATCACAACTAAAAATAACTGTAATTTATTATTTATTGGTTTTAGATATCTTGGTTCTGGATGTACATTTAAGGATTTACACTATTCGTACAAATTAGGCGTCTCATCAATAGCTATGATAGTTCGAGAAGTTTGTTCAGTTATATGGAATGAACTTGTTGGAGTTTATATGCCCACTTTTACTGAACAATACTGGAAAGATATTTCAACTGGTTTTGAGAAACAAGCAAATTTTCCTCACTACATTGGAGCGGTAGACGGAAAACATATACGTATTATTAAACCAACTGGAACGGGTAGTCAACATTATAATTATAAAATTTTTTTTTCTATCGTATTATTAGCAGTAGTAGACTCAGATTATAAATTTATATATGTCGATGAAAAGGATTCCGACTCTACCATTTTTAAAAATTTCACACTTTGGACTCTGTTGGCTAATAATTCATTAAGTATTCCTGAACCTTCGGTATTGCCTAACACAGATGCAAATGTTCCATATTTGTTTGTGGGTGATGAAGCCTTCAGTTTATCTACAAATGTACTACGGCCCTATAGAGGACGAAACTTATCACAAAAAAAAAGAATATTCAACTACCGTTTATCACGTGCACGGAGATATGTTGAATGTGCATTCAGGATTCTATCAAATAAATGGAGAATTTTTCATAGGCCATTGAATGTCACTACGGATTTAGCTGTAGACATAACAAAAGCTTGTTGTGTATTACATAATTACGTTCGAGAAAAAAATGGGTACAAATTACAAGACACGTTAACCATTGAAGGATTTGATGAACCTCTAGTCACAACTAATAACATCAATCGTGGAGGAAGGATGGCAAATTATATAAGAAATACTTTTGCCGATTACTTCTATACTGTAGGAGCTGTGGCATGGCAAAATGATAAATAAATAGTATATTATTTAATTAAAATACAAACTAAAACAGTTTTATTAGTTATTTTATCATTATTATAATATATAATAATAATATTATGTAGGTTACATGTTATATAAAATAATTATTATTAATGTAATTATACTATTTAATATTTTCGTCATTATTATAATATGTACCTACTTAGGTACCTACCTATTACTTACCTACATAAATACATTAATTATATTTTAAAATATATCATTTTATATCATACATTATTATATTATTTGTATTATAATGTTTGATTAGTACTTGCCTATTAATTTTTGATGTTGACTTGATACTTCTTTGTAATCTGGGTATAACAAAATAAAAATTTCTTTCCAAGCAGCTCTTTTTAAATACCTATCAGAATAATTATTTAAACTTTTGTCCCAAAGTAAAGACCTTGCTTGGACTTCGCTGATAAGAATCTCGATATCAATATTTAAATCGTCTTCCACAAATTCAATTGATTTTGGAGAGTTGACTCCATTAGAAAAATCACATTCGTCCTCAGAAGACATGATGGATACTAAACACTTTCTATGTTTTGATCCGATAAATATTATCGTTCGTGTGTTCTAATCAGTTAATTTATGTACATTTTGATTGAAATATTTTGGTCGTACGATATTTTTATCGGACAGAAGTTCAAAACGTGACCGACAGTTTTCAAGGCGTCGTACGATTATCTTATCGTACGACAATTTATCGTAATCGTGTATAACCATGTTATAATATCGTACGATAATATTTTAATACGATAAATAAATCGTACGATGAAATATCGGTCGTGTGTGCCGGCTCTTAGGCTGCGGTCACAGTGGCACCGACGACCGACGTCGGTGAAACTCGCCCGATTATTTTATGCAAAGTAAATATAATACAAGTGGTCTCAGTGCCTCCGACCGCATCGGCCGATTACGCCGACGTCGGTTATCCATCGGACGAAATTCAATTTCGTTTGTTTATATCGGCCGATTCAGTCGACGTAATCAGTTGAAACACAAATATTATTTAAAAATATTATATTTTCATCATGGACTGCGAAAAATTAATAAGTTTGGTCCATGAAAGAAGGAGTTTATGGGACCCTAGCAATAAATCGCATCATAACAGAGACGTCGCAAGACGTCTCTGGGATGAAATCGCTGTATTATTAAAAAATACAAGTAAGTACTATTCAAATTTTTAACTATATTATAATATAATTTTATTAAACTATAATGTAACTATATTTTATTAAATCATTCATTCTTCATTATATCGTGAAGATGAAAATAAAATAGTAGTTAGTAATAAAAATAGTTGGTTTCTTGTTTAGAATTATAAATGGATTTCAATAAAGTGATTCAAAACTATTATAGCAATAATATTATGTAGTAGAATATAATGGCATGGTTCAATATAAAAATAACACAATTACACGAAATGTAAATAATCATGCTATAGTATACAACATGTATTTTTCCACATTTCACTGTTATTAATTTTTAACAACATAAAATTAAAATACATACATTACAAATTTACTCTGTTATTGAGTTTATTAATAGTGTTGTCTTTGAAGTACTGTTTGAAAATATCGCGTATTTCATACGCTCTTCGTGATGATCGATTAAAACGTCTCAAATTCGTAATATTGTGTTCTGTTTCAAAACTGTGTTCAGCTGTCTGGCTCTGGATGTTAAATAATACGGACTCCTTTATACCATCCTTCTCTATCACAATATTATGCAATAAGCAAACAGTTTTAACAATAGTGTCTACATGACATGGTTCCACTTGCAGTTCAGTCTTTAGACATCTCCACTTACTCACTAGAATACCAAAGGCACATTCCACCGAACGTCTAGCTCTACTGAGGCGATAATTGAAGTTTTCTTTTTCTGGATCAATATTATTCATAGTAGGATACGGCCTCATTAAGTATTCTTTTAATGGATAACCTTGATCACCTAGAAAAACGTGGGGAACATGTTCATTTGTCCCTGGTAATGGTTTAGGAGGTGGCACATTAAATGAATTGTTTTCCAAATGGTGGTAGACTCCAGTTTCCATAAACACACCACTATCACTTCGTCTCCCATAATCTCCTACATCAATCGTAATAAATTTATACCTGGCATCAGTAATACCTTGTAGATGTACGGAGAAAAATTTTTTATAATTGAAAAACATGGATCCTGAATGAGCGGGACATTTTATGCGAACATGCTTTCCGTCGATACTCCCAATACAATTTGGGAAATCCCACATACGTTCATAATCACTCGCGATTTGTTTAAATCTCTCAATAGTTGGAAGTGGCATGTGTTCTACATTTAATGTCGTCCAAATAGCTTCACTTGTGTCATACACGATCCTGGCGATAGCATTATGAGAGATTCTAAAGGAGAATGCCAAAGACCTGAAGGCCAGTCCAGTCGATAAAAACCTAACAGGAAAGACAATTTATCCAAATATAATTATATTAATAATTACAAAATTATTTATTACTATCAATATATAAATGTAATAATATCAATATAAATTATCCTAGGCTGACATATCTCCGTTCAGAATCGTTTTTCGTATTCAATGATCCTTATCATTGAATTTAACACACCCATTATAGAGGCCTACCTTATGATCGAGCTTCACTCGACACCTACAACAGCAGAGCGAGTGCCCGATTTTTTTATATTTATATTTATTATTTGATTTTCACATTATCAACAAATAAGTACTATGTTTAAAGTATGGCTTCATCATTTTTTATTGCAGGTTCTGGAGTAAAAACTAAATGGCAGTATTTGAGAGACACCTATCGTCGAGAGCTTGCAAAGACCAATCAACCAACGGGATCCGCATCTGGTTGTGATTCGAAATGGAAGTATTTTCAGCTGATGAGTTTTTTGAACGACATATATGCATCAAGAGTTGTGGTTGGAAATGTGCCAAATCCTCAACAATGTGACGGTGATAATGCTTCGGTGAGTGGAGGTTCACCCAACCAGAGCATGTCACATATTGACCATGAATTGATGAACTCACAATCAGATGAACAAGAACCGGACGAGCTACAGTTGGAAGAACAACAAACTGGTAAATCAAGCTGTTCTTCTATAACTCCGGGTGTGAGCCAAGTACCAAAAAAAATTTTCAAATCACCCAAGAACAAATTTCGACAGAAAAAAGATGTTCTTAATGATTTAGTACAACTAGAAAAAGTAAAGGTCGCCCACTTGCAGGAACTGAAGAATAAAAAAGAAGATGAGGAAAAAAAAGATGAGGATTACTTTTTTGTTATGAGCCTACTTCCACATCTGCGTGCAATACCGCTGTCTCAAAAATTACAAATGCGCATAAAATTGCAACAGGTATTGCTTGAATGTCAATCTATAAATCAAAATAGTACATCATATGATACTAGTATACCTGTAGCTAGTCCGGCAGACTACTCTAACTGGAGCAGTTCAGTTTCAACTAGTTCACAACAGAGTAACTGGAATACCCGTAGCTACTCGCCTAGTGAAGATGAACCAGTCCAACAAACAGTAAACTCAGATCAAGAACTTCTTACTAACTTTTTGCATTTCAAAAACGCATGAACATTTTTTGACGTATATTTCTAAATTGTATACAATATATTTATAAAGTAATTGTATGATATTTATAATATGTTAAACTATTACTCACACTACTACTTGTGATCACATCCTAAAAAAACCTATAACCTACCTTTAACGAATAAATAAATTATGTTGTAATAAAGATTTTTCTCTCATCATTCCAGTGTTATGTTAATACGAAATGTGTTGTTGCCCAGTCAATAATAGTATCAAATTCGTCTCACAGATATTTTATGTAGTATAATAATAATAAAAAAGGGCAACAAGTTGGTACCGCTCTGCTATACAATACGTTATAAGTAGATCAGTGTTATGGAATATATTATATTAAATTTGAATTCAATGATAGACATTTTCATATACTTATAAATGGCTCAAAAAATCAAAATATTTTGAAAATTTCACGTATCTACAGTTATTAGATTTTAGATACATCAAAAAACTAAATTTATTTTGGGTAAAAATTCCCATTTTTCCTTAATTTTTTGTTTGTTTTTTTCAGCGCAAAAAATTACCTTTCAAAAGTACCAACTAGATTAAATTTCCTATCAGAAACCACCCTTAAAGTTCAAAATTAAAGCATTATTTCGACTATTTATCGTGAAGACAGACACAAAACATTAAAAATTAAAAAAAAACACATCATTGTAAAATCAATATATATAAATAAATAACATACCTCAAAGTTACCATTAGGCTCTCTTCAGGTGATATACATCTTCGGAAGTTTGACTGCTTTTGGATTTTTTCTCTTATATTTTCCAATATATAGTAAAAAGTTGATTTAGTCATTCTCATATAACTGAAAAAATCTTCCTCCTGTTCCAATAGTTGGTGAAACAATGTATGGAATTCTACATATTTTTCCCTATCCTTAAAAATGTCATTCGTGTGATACTTTCGCTTTTTTAACAAAAAATATTTAATAGCAGGACTTGTTTCCAAACACAAAAATGAGGGGACATCCATTTTATAAATTATAACCTGCACTCATTGCATTGAAATGAACGACTGTCGGTCAATTCTATCGGCCGACGTCTGATGCACTATGACCATCCTATCGGCCGATAAGATCGGCCGACGTCGGAAGAAAAGAATCGGCTGGCCGACATCGGTGCCACTGTGACCGCAGCCTTAGGATAGGTCCCCCGTCGTTAGGTAGGCAGGTTCGAATCCCGTTCCGGCGAAATTCGGGCGGCTCCATAAGAATCTGCACATATCGGATTTTTTGCATTTTTTTTCTCATTTAATTCGATCATTATTAGTTGCTCTTTTCGTTTTGATATCCAGTCTTACACTACTACTCGTAAAATATTTTTCAAATTTTAAAAATGATTTTTGATCTCACACATTTAATTTTATATTGCTTGATTGATGATGACATAATATATTATATTATTATATTCAATAAATATATACATTTATATTTATATATGTTACACATTATAACTTATTATATTATATATACTTAATTAAAAATAGAAACCAATTATAGTTATTACTAACAGTCTGCACAATTAAAATGTACATAATATGTGATATGCAATTTATATTATAGCCTGAGAACATTCTATTGATGACAATACAGTTGTTTCACTCAGTTTTGACCGTGAATTCACTATTTTATATGTTTAGCCTTTCAGTTGTTTACATTTGAAAGATAAAGGGGAAAAACAGTAGCACATTTTTTTTTTTTTTTTTTTTTGATTTTTAAATCTTTTGTCATCACAGAATGTGCATAATATTTCTTTTCGATATCTAACCATCTATAAAATATCAAAAAAAAAATATTAATTATGTATAGTTTTTTGATCTTCAACTCGTTAACGTTTGACATGCATTTTCCATAATACGTTTAACATCTCTATTATTGCCCTGTCAGGAATCGATATTCACTGGACGATGACTGATAACTAGACACTTAATTAACTTAATTACATTTTCGGAATGTATTTATTTATTTTCCATGCACAAAAGCACAGGGCGAGCTACGCGGATTGCCCAGTTGAGTAACGACAAACACCGGGTAATGACTGATAGGTAGACACTTAATTGCCGTTTTCGTAACTAGCTACGGGACAAGGTTCTCCGACGTTAGGTAGGCAGGTTCGAAACACGTTCCAGCGAAATCCGAGCTGTACGATAACTGACCAAGTATTCGGATTTTTTGCATTTTTTTTTTTTTTAATTTTTAAATTTTGTGTTAATTAATTGTAATTTCTGTTATCAAAAAAATGATTAAATAATATATTGCACCCTGGCGACTATAATGACACAAGTCAAAAATTTGGCTTTTTGAGATAATAACATCATACAAATTATTTTTTTTCGTTTTATAAACTGTTAAAACGACACAACTCTAAACAGGATTTATCTATGTGTTTTGATGACTTGTGTCCCTATAGAATATATTAAACCAAAATAAAATTTTTCGTAAAAACTGGCATAACTCCAATATCAACCATAAGATAGCGGCTATTTTTATTTTAGATTAGAAATTACATAATATTATCTTAACTGTGCATCATTAGTATTGAATGTTATCTATATTAGGTAAGAACATTTTGTGCCCCGTGGCCTGTTAATTAGGTTTTACTTTGATTATTCACTTCTCCAATATCTACTGATTAAATTTTTGTCATGCGTTATAATCTGTAATAATATTATAACGACAATATAAATAGTTAGTTTCAATCGTGTGTATATGTGTAGTCGTTGTTTCTACCTAATAGCCGTAGTTACCGCCATTAGTTCTTATTTTTTTTAGTGATTTGTAATTTAATTAAAATATTTTAAAGTTATTTTTTTACTCGAATATGGCATCTAAAAATTTTAATGAGTATCTTGAAGAAAAGTTAGTTAGTAGTGATTTTGAAGACAGCGGTAGTTCTGATTGAGAACCGTATAAAATACATGGTAATATTCTCGCATATGATACGGATGACGAAGAAACTAATCATAAAATCTATTATACTCAACACGATATGTCAGTTTCTAGAATTGCTATCAAACTCTGTTCAATACAGTATTGTACCCTAAACTAGTCGTTAATCTATAGTAATGTATACAATTATCACGGTAAGTATCCAATTAATATTTTACCTAACCCTGGTTTAATCATTGTAAATGCTACGATTTCTGGACACCGACTCCGTTGTCTGCCGTTATACAATCAGTGTATTCTAGACGTCCGTACCTTTACGCTCGCTATTCCTTCGTTCTCTCAGTGTTTTCAAGTCTCATCACATTTATTTGCTCAGTATTATTTATATTTTTCCAAGTGTTTAATTTTTTATACATTTTCATCATGTTTAAATGCGATCAATGCTCATCGACGTTCACACGTAAGGATAATTTATTCATCCATAAAAAAACTCATGTCGATTTACGTTTTTTGTATACTATTTGTCCGATGAAGTTCAACTACAAGACGAATCTTAATAGACATTATAAACATGTTCATGGTACGTATTTATATAATATTATATATTTTTTGTCATTCAATATTCATTTACATTTTTTTTTCTCGAGGTATCATTAACGTGTCCGCGCATTGTCAGCTGGCTCAACTCGCTCAACCAGCACGAGAGAGTGTTATAAAGTTTGCGCCCCCAGCCCATCATATTCAGATTGCACCTCAAATATTTGTTCCAGATATGCTGGCCTGTGGATCACACGTGTTATCCGAGGACGAAATGTGTATAGCAGCCATGGAAGCATTCGAACGAGATGAAAAAGTACAAGACGCTAATACAGGTTAGTTTTATTTATTAAGCCTGAATTAAATTTTTAAATTTAACAAATAGTCTGTAACGCGATCAATAGTATAATAGTTATAGATTTATTTCATTAGATATTAATTAGGTTTTTTTTTTATTTTAATTTATTTTTAAAGATTATTACACTACTAGTGTAAACGGTAAACGTGTTTCCTCCGCCAACACCACATCGGCCGCTAGAGCGAAAAAGGCTCGTATAAATATCGTACACTCTCCCGGTTTTATTGAAATATCGTCGTCATCAAATAGGAAAATCGTATGGTACTATGCTAAAAATTTGAACAATATTCAAGTTTATCATGTGTTTCTCCGATCGCTTAAGTCTGAATTATTCCAACTATTGAAAACACGTGTACAGGATCATCTGATAAAATTTAATTTGAAACTCGAGGCAACATACAGTCGTCCAAACATGGCAAACTCCAGGGAAGACAGAGCGTTTAAAACGGTAGCGATAGAAATTTTTAGTGAGTCTGATATATCTGAGATTATAGAGAGAGCGTACGTAAAGTTAATAGCAGAACAAGAGGAATATAATTCGCGTGGAAGCGGATTTACATTAGATAGTATAGATGGGTTATTGTTAACGGTGTATAAATACACACCTATGAGTGGATCGTCATATATTAAGTTACCCGCGTTTATAGATAGGAAACGAGCTACAATAAATCCTCAAAACAATGAACCGATAATAACTCAAACAATGACGACAGTGTTTCAAGTGGGTTATATTAGCAAAACATGTGACGGGGCGAGGTTACATCATGTTCACGAAAATTATGTACAACACGAGGAAAATATAATTTTGAAGGTATATCGTTCCCAACACCTCTGTCGGATATAGCAAAATTTGAAAAATAAAAAACGTGTCCGTAAATGTTTACGGACTTGAAAAATTTCAACCGTCCCGCAAGTACCCAACATACGAAGTGTATCCGTTGCGTCGTTGATGAAGAGAACCCAACCATTTCGATCTATTCTGATGATGGATGGTGACAACAGTCACTACACATATATAACAAATTTTCAAGACTTATAAGACGTCGAAAAACAACACACACAGAGAGTCATATTCTGTAAGAGATGTTTTACCAGTTTTGACGATAGACGTCATAAATTTAAATTGAGAGGGCAAGCGGCGTTGAACAACACAAGCTAATATGCGGAGTTCACAAACCGATATTACCAGTGATGCCGAAGGAAGGGAAGTGTACGGAATTTAAGGCGTGGGAAACACAGAGAGGCATCCTATTGTTATTTATGCGGATTTCGAAACGTTGTTGATGAAGGCGGACGAGGAAAAGGTAAAACAGTAGGATAATACACAAGCATGAAGCAAATGAGCTATGGGTTTATTATGAAGGCGAGCGAAGACGTACCGGTAGAGTTACTAGAGGAACATGATATACCGTTAGAACCTGTGATATACCGAGGGAGCGAGAGTCGACAGGATGTGGCGAGACATTTTGTTGAAACTGTCACGGAGATAGCGTTAAAAATTGAGAAATTATTAAAGACAGGTATATCGATAAACATGACAGCAGAAGACGTAGAAATGCATGAAGCAGTAACGCAGTGTAATCTTTGTAAAATAGACTTAAGCCCATCATTAGAAATACTACATCGTAAGACAGCTGACCATTGTCACCTTTCGGGAAAATATCGACAAGCTCTGTGTAATGCATGCAATCAAAAATTACAAACACCTGTTTTTATTCCGTGTTACTTTCACAATTTGTCAAATTATGATGCGCATCTGATAGTGACGGAACTTGGTCACGACACACGTGAGATTAACGTGATACCGAATAGTGAGGAAAAATTTATTTCGTTTACGAAATATGTATCAAATACTTTTAAAATCCGTTTCATAGATACTTTTCGATTCATGGCATCGGGATTGTCAACATTTGCCAAAAATTTGATATCACCGGATCTCGAGAATTTTCATGAAACTGCTAAAGTATTTGCCGCAGAGGATATGCCACTTGTGACTCGGAAAGGTGTTTACCCGTACGAGAACACTGATAATTGGAGTCGGCTGGAAGAGACAAGATTACCGAGCAAGAGAAGTTTTTATAGTACATTGACCGAGTCTGGGATTGAGGAGGAAGATTATAAACACGCGAAGGAGGTCTGGGACCACTTTGACTGCAAGACGTTGGTTGAGTACAGTGATTTGTATCTCAAAATCGATGTATTACTGCTGGCGGATGTATTTGAGAATTTCCGCAACGTATGCATGAGAGCGTATAACTTGGACGCCGCTCATTACTTCACCGCACCAGGACATAGCTTTGACGCGATGTTGAAGTTTACAGGACAGAAATTAGAACTTTTGAGTGATTACGACATGTTGCTGATGTTTAAAAATGGTTAGTATATCAATTTTATTATTATTTTTTAAATATATGTCTAATAATCTTATTATTTTTAATTAGGTATTCGTGGTGGGTTGGTGCAAGCGAATAAGAGGTATGCGAAGGCGAATAAGTAAAGACTCCGAACTATGACGAGACTAAAGAGAAATCATGGATTATATATCAGGACTGTAAGAATAATTTTACAAAAAAAAAAAATTTTCAAACTTAATTTTTTTTAAATTTTATAGGTAATAACTTGTACGGTTGGGCAATGTCTAAGTACATGCCGTACAGTGGGTTCAAGTGGGTTGAACCTGGTTTGATTGGATTGAATGATTTGAATGAAACTTCCCCCATAGGACGGGTATATGAAGTAGATGTGTCGTACCCTCATAGTTTGCATGAGCAACATAACGACCTCCCTTTCCTTCCACAAAATAGTATACCACGAGGATCTAAAGTTCGAAAATTAATGGCGACATTTGAAAAGAAGGAAAATTATGTTATACACTATAGGAATCTACAGCAGGCCATTAAAAACGGTCTTATAGTTGAAAAAGTAAATATTTATATTTTACAAGATTTTAAATAGATTTTTAATATTATTTTATTTTTTATAGGTACACAGGGTTATTCAGTTCAACCAGTCTGCGTGGTTAGCTGATTATATTAATCTGAACACTGAGATGAGAAAAAAGGCGAGGAACGAATTTGAGAAAGATTTTTTCAAGTTAATGAATAATGCTGTTTTTGGTAGCTACTTTTAAAATTTTTATTCTTTTTTTCCAAAAAATGTTTTTTTTCTAGGAAAGACTATGCAATCTAAACGGAAAGAAATGAAAGTGGAATTAGTATCATGTGAGAGAAGACTACAAAAACTGATAAACAAGAGTACATTTAAACATTGTACTAGGTACAATGAAAACCTTAATGCTGTTTCTTTAGAAAACAAAGAAATCAAATTTGATTAACCAATCTATATTGGTAAATATACTTTATATTTTATATTTTATATAATATTAACACATTTATTATATTTTGTTTAGGATTCGCGGTGCTAGATATATCAAAAACTTAAATATATGATTATCATTACAATGTTATGAAGATACATTATGGGGATAGAATCAGACTTATGTATACTGACACAGGTAAATATTTTAAACTATTCTCCTATATATTCATAAATATTTTAATTTAACATTGTTTTTCTAAATTCATTAGTGTATCATATTGATACTGAAGATTTTTATATGGACTTGGCGGCTAATCGTAGCTTGTTGGATCGGATGGATACCGCCAACCTACCTCGTGAGCATTCATGTTATATAGCAGATAGGAAGAAGACTCCGGGATATTTTTCTGATGAAGTGGATGGTAATACGATTACAGAGTTTTGTGCGCTGAGAGCCAAATCTTATGCGTTCAACATAGAGGGAGAAGAGAAAATTAAAGCAAAGGGTATCCGATCTCATGTGGTTAAAAACCATATGACCCTTGAAGACCATAGAAAGTGTTTGTTTGATGAAGTTGGTGTGGAAGTATACAAGGATAATGTGTCTATTAGGTCATTCAAACATCAGTTAATGACCATTAAAACAAAAAAATTAACATACAACAACTATGACGACAAAAGAGTGATGCTAGACCATAAAATAAATACATTAGCTCATGGACATTACACAATAGAGTAAGTTATTACAATTAAACATTTTAAAAATTATTTTACTGATTTTACTTATAAATTTATAGAGAAGATGACGAATGGTTAGAGCTTAAAGATGAAGTGAATGGTCAGATTTTGAAAAAGATTTTATGAGAAAGTTACGACGTGCAATTATATAATTGTATCAATTTTATTTATTTTTTTTTTTTTATGAATAACTTGTAAATATCATTTGAATTTATACAAACTATGTAAACACTTTTTAACTTGTAATATTATGTATGTTACAATCATTCTTTTCAGATAGATGGAGACTAATATATTTAATTAAAAATCTTGTAAATGTTAATATAAAATGTATACAATTTTTAAGAATTATTTTTAAGCCATTTTCTTATTGCAAATACTTTATAGAATGTACAATGTTTAGGATTTAAATCCTTATGAAAAATACAGCAAGGTAAAGTTTCTTCATCACATATTTGATCCAACCGAGGACAGCCCAAGTCTTCAATGTTGACTGCGAGGTGTGGTATATACTCCATAAGTAGCTGCATTTCTGTTCGCCTTTGATGTAAATACAATCAAACTTTAATGAATTCAATATTCTACTTAGTTCTTCATATTCGACATCACCATAATCTGTAGATATCTGATGATAATTTTGTTCTAACCACTTGTTAGTTTTTCGAATCTTGTTGTCTTGTAATAATTTTGAATTTTTAAAAATCCAGTGCTGAGTTGTCCATGTCTCTGTGTCTACAATAGACATTTCTTTAATAAAATATTTATGTTTTACTCCAAGAATGCATTGAATGTCTAAGATCGCCGAGGATGTCATTGTAAGTATATCTTAAGAGTTTATATACGAGGTCTACGGACAACCGAACGCGACGGTATATTCAGCTCGACTAAAATTATAATCTAATATCATATACATTTAATAAATATATTTTGTAAAAATCAATTTTTCTTAATAATTTTATTGTTTTGATCCGGTTATAGGATCTATTTCAACGCTTAAACGATGAATGTTTTCTCCGATAACCCCAATTTTTGTGTTAGTTTCTTCGTGTTCATTAATCAAATCTGACACTCGATTTTCATAATTAGATATAGACTTATTACTCGTCTGTATATTTATTTCCATCAATGATATTCTTTCAAATAGATTAGTAATATTACTTTTTATAATATCAATTTCTTTTTGTTGAAGGTTTACATCATTTAGTATTGTTTTGTTACTAGACTGAATATCTGAAATAATTCTTTTAGTATCGCCAGCTTGCGAACCTCCAAACACGTTCATAGCTATGATACGACTGATACTATATTTTAACATCACGCGTATTTATCCAACTATTATGTGTATTATCAAAACCGAGTCACTTGACAAACATTTTATTTTGTTTTTTTCGTTGAATTTTCTCGATCAGATATTCGTTTGGATGTTCTGTTTTGTGTATTTCCGCAGAGTAAAAACAGCCGGCAATTGGTTTACCTGTATAATCTTGTAACTGATAAGTGATAAGTTACTGGTAATGTTCGATTTATTTTGATAAATTCGAATATTTCCGTAGACCAATTAGGTAAATAACCTTTTGTAAACACACCTTTCTGTGTACTGATACGAACGTTATCGCCAACTTTGAATTTAATTTTTTCATTATTAATCTTACGTTGTTTTATTGTAAGCGACGAAGGATTTAAATCTGCTTGCACCGAAGTCATTCCTATTGTTCTATGTTCGAATTGTTATATTCGTTAAGCAGCATCGGTAAAATTGAAATCCATTTGTATGAGCCACTTGCCATAAACTCTCTAAACATTTATACTTTTAATGTGCGATTAAATCGTTCGATAATGCACGCTTTCAGGATGCTAAACGTCGAATATTTGTGTATATTATACTTGGTCATAAGTGCGTCGAAAGTGGTGTTGTAAAATTCTTTTCCGTTATCGAGTTGTAAAAGTTTTGGTGAGCGATCTAGTAATATTTTAGACATTGCGTTTGTGACTTCTTTCGCAGTTTTCGATTTTAATGCAACAGCCCACGCAAATTTAGTAAAGCAGTCTATCACGCATAAAATATATTTGTAACCTTTATTTTTCTTTGAATATGGTATCATTTCCACCAAGTCGGCCTGCCATAAATCATTTTTTCCATATACTTCGACTCTGCGCCTAACGAAATATTTCCTTGACAGTTTATGTAGTTCAATAGCGATTTCACGTTTAGACATTTGGTATTCGTTTTATTAGTCCAGCTTCAAGTAATTCTTCGAAAATCGATATAATTTCATTGGAGACGCCTGTATTACCAGCAGCTTTCGAAGCCAAAAGTAATCATAATCGAACGACTAACTCATTCGGATTATCCCAATACACTAAGTTATTTTTCTGTAATTTCATAAATAGTCGACCACCAGAGGGAAATAATTTACGTATTATATCCCTATATTTAAAACCACTTTTTTTAATTTTTTTTCTGTCCAAAGTCAAGTGTGCTTATGTCTGAATTAATATAGCTTTATATACTTCTAGATCGTTATCGGAATAAATAAGAGGATTTTTTAAAAATAATAACTGTATGAGACCCGAGGTTGATGGATAAGTAGTACCATCAATAAGAATAGAGTTTTCAATAAATTTCACTTTCTTTTCACCTAAGATAATTTCTCCATCTGAATTTTTTTTTTGAACCATAGGTTTTATCTAAATCTACAGAATTAAACCAGTTTTCAAATTCTTGTTGATAGTTTTCATTAAGATTTGATTCGATGTCGTTATTTTTGTTCGATAACGTACGAGGTGTATTCGATATTTTAGTTAATGGATGAATAAGGCTAGGTTCACATGGACGCGCGTACACGCGCGGCAGTGAATCGCTCAACGCGCGTTTAACTTTTAATGATCATTCACATGGACGCGCGTCAAGTGCGGAACATTTTAATTTCAGCCATATAACATCTAAAATATAACATGGTCTGTATTATACATTCAACGAGAATGGACGTGTCAGATGCTGTGTGTTTGTGGGTCACATATCGAAGAATGAGAAGACGAAGACAAAAAGAAAAAAGAAAGTATTGGGTTCATCCCATTTTAAAAACTAGACTTTCTTCAAGCCATTATATTAGCTTATATCCGAAGCTTAGGGATCACGAGGAAAATTTTTTTAACTATTTCCGTATGTCCATCAAATCATTTGATGACCTATTGGATACAGTTAAAAATGACCTGGAAGCAAATGAACACGCTGTAAGATATTGTATTTCACCACATGAAAAACTTATCGTTACATTGAGGTAAGGCTATTTACATTATTATTCATACAAATAAAAACAAAAATTTAAAAATTATAATTTTATTAATTGAAATTAAACAAAACAAAATATTAAACTTTTTTAACTGAAAAATATTTTCTTAAATTGGTCGGTAGGTATACCTTTAAAAATAATAAAAAGTAAACAAATAATAAAAAAAGAATTAATACCTTTTAACAAAATTTAAACATAGTAAAAATAATCAACATAATTAAATTATTTTTCATTAAAATAGATCAATGTCGGATGACCCTTGAGAATTCTCAGTGATACCAGATGAAGGCGACGGAGTTCCGGGAGAGTCCAAATTTTGGTTTTTTTGTGTATGAACATAATTTTGACGCATTTCATAAGGAACAGTTGTGTAATTTGTAGGTACTCTATTTTGGTAGGTTATGTTGCCATGGTTCTGTTGCATATCATACGTATATTGTGGATAACCTAATAGTCGAGGAAGTGGTTGAACGAATGATGTGGATGGATGGTTAGTTGGAGACAACACTGTAAGACTTGGAGATTGTGTTTGTTGGATAGTTTGTTTTTGTAATATTAAATTATAAATGTCAATCTTTGTTTTTAAACGCATAGCCTCAGGCACTTTTTTGATTTCTTTATATAACGACATACAAAAAAGTTTATCTTCATCGTCTTCCTGTTTCTCGGAGTTATTTCTATTGTTTAGATTTTTCTCAATGATATTGGCAAAATGTTCGTCGGCTGGATGGAGTTTAATTTTTTTTTCTTTGTTGCTGTTGGTTTGAATTTTTTTCTGCCTGGTTTGGTGTATTAGAACTGGTCTCCTGGCTTAGATTTTCAGTTTCTGGATTTTCATAACTGTCAAAATCTGTTTCAAAGTTGCTTTCTGTAGAATTTTTTTGAACAGTTGGTTGTAGAAATTGTAGTCTCCTAAAAAATAAATACGACGACTTGACGGGTGCTGCCGAACCAGACTTAACAGTTTTTATTTTTTTCAGTTCCTTGACATAACCATCTCGAAGACTTTTCCACTTTTTCTGTAAATCTATTCCTAAAACGAACAATATTGATAATGCAGCGCGTCGTACAAATTAATACAGAACATAATATGTGTAAATAATAATAATTAGATTACGTACAGGCAGGGCCTTATTTACAAAAATTTTAAGTTATTTTGTAGTTGAAAATTCATAAAATTTTTTGTATTTATAGGCACCTAAACTTTAGCACAAGGTCTCCATGCGTTTTTCTAATAACTGTAAAAAAAACTCTACCAGAATCAGGGCTTGGAACCTTTATGATTTTTTCGGTACACTGTATACCTACCATTGTATTAATAATTATTAACCCATGTCACAATCTGATAACAATTTATACGAGTGCGTATTTTGATAAATAATAAAACAAATAATTGTTTTTATTTATAGGTACTTGTCAACAGGTTGCTCAATAACCGAGTTACATTACAATTATAGAATTGGAATATTTACACTGAGTGGGATAATACGCCAGGTATGTCTAGTTATGTGGGCAAAATTGAAGAACGTTGTAATGAAAGAACCTAACAATCAGAAGTGGGTCGACATTTCAAATGAATTTGAAAAAAATGCAAAATTCCCAAACTGTATTGGAGCGTTAGATGGGAAGCATATTCGAATGATTCAACCACCAGATTCCGGTTCTATTTATTATAACTACAAACATTTTTTTTCTCTTGTTTTAATGGCTTTATGCGACTCAAACTATTGCTTCGTATGGATTGATATTGGAGGTTTTGGTAAAGATAGTGACTCGGGAATATACAAAGAATCTTCTTTGTATAAAAAACTGACAGAAAAGAAGTTAGATCTTCCTGATCCCAGACCTATAACTAATAATGGAGATATCAGAGTCCCATATGTAATAGTGGCTGACGAAGCATTTGGTATGTCGGAAAATTTGATGAGGCCTTATGGTGGTAAAATGTTATCATATAAAAAAAAGGTATTTAACTATCGTTTAACTTTGGCACGTCGTTATGTGGAATGCACATTTGGAATAATGTGCAATAAGTGGCGAATACTACACCGACCACTCGATGTAAAAATTGATTTTGCGGAAAACATAGTTAAAGCCATATGTGTACTACATAATTATGTTAGGATAAGAGACGGCTTCAAGTACGAGGATACACTTTATACAGCACCATTGGCAAACCTAAATCCATCATACACTGGACGAGCTGTAAGAGATGCAGACGTAATTCGAAAAAAATTCGCGAATTACTTTATAAACGAAGGGAATTTAGAGTGGCAAGACAACATGATATAAATAATTTTGTAATTTCTTCATTTGTAAAGAAATAAAATCAATAATATATTTTTAATTAATTTTTGCTTACCCAAATTTTTTTTTTTGTCTTCTGTGTCTTCGATATTACTAAACAAGAGAACCAACTCTTCCCAAGCATTTCTTTTGAGAGTTTTGTTCGAATATTCAATTGATTTCATATCCCATATAGCTGGTCTTTTTTCTATTTCACTAATAAATAAATCAGTTTCGATTTCCATTTCTTAGTAGAAATAATGAATTAATTAATTAATTAAAACAATGTAATAAAAAAACTATCAAAAAAATTGAATATTATAAAAAATACCAAATAACATCGATTTTGCCGTTTCACCGTCGACGTTTTCGTAGTAGACGCGCGTGTCAACTGAATGGTCCGATAACAATCAACAGTATTTCATTTCGCGGTGTCACGCGCGGAAATAGATTCTTGCGTCGTTGTCGCGATCGACGCGCGTATACGCGCACCATGTGAACGATGTATACTGCCGTCCTAAGGAAAAATGCCGTAAATAGAAAAAAAAAATAAAATTAGATTATTCTGTATTACGTTTAACATTACAGATTTACACGTTTTCAAGTAAAAATGCCGTAACTATGGTATCCATCGAAGAAATGTGTTTATGAAACAAATATTGCCGCAATTGTAAATAAATAATCGATGCTAAGCAAAACGCCGTAATCTGGTTGCTAGGAAGATTACCGTATCTTTTAAATACGGCGTTTGTAGCACTTCGTATAATCTATATTTACGGCATTGTTGTTTGAAGCTTGGTCGTCAATAATAAGCCGTATCTCCTTATAATTTATTTAAATTACACTGATAATGTTTGGAGTTTTGCTGTCATTTACCACATTCTATATTTCGTTCAGTTATCTATGATATATCGTCGTGAATTACAGTTCAATTTTATTTTGCAATGAATACACAGCGAAGTTGTTTATGACTAGCACCATGTTATGGGTTCACCAGACTCAACAACTACAATTGCATCAGACTTATTAGATGGAATTGAAGACTCATTCAGGTAAAATAGTAAAATTATAACTTATGATATTAGATAATTATCATTTCATTCGAAAATAAAGAATTGGGTGTATCTAATTTTCAGATGATAATGAAACTGTCTTAAATAATATATTAGAGTTACCTATTTATTTTGATGATGGTGTTGTGGTTAACGATAAATAGAGCTTTCACGAAATCCGAACAGAAAGGAAAAATATTTAATAAGTGTAGAAATGCGAAAAATTAAATTAGACTTAGAAAAAGATCGGCATGGGGTGTTACCAGGCTGCAATAAAGAAAATTGCCAAAAACAGTGCTTTGGGAAAATTACAGAAAGACGATTGGTGAACTTTCAATATTGGAATATGACCTGGAAGGAACGTAGAGTTTCATATTGAGTGCGATGTCAATGCGTGGATGTTAAAACGTAAAATACCAGATTGACTAACCGCAAAAGCTTTAAAATTGTATATAACTGATATTGAGTATCCAAATACAAGTATGCAAACCCTTTTTAACCACTTTGGGCTTTAAAAACCAATGATAGAGTTCTAGATATTAGACATTATCCCAATGGTCGATAAAGCTCTGGTGATCTTCATTGGCAGAAACCGACTTAAAAGTATTTATCAACATTCAATAGAAATAAAATATCAGGTCATTTAACCATTTGTATCACACTATCGGCGCGGTATCTCCAAATATTCGGTATTTACCGGTATCCACAGTTACGCTAATGCATCAACTTTTGAAAAATATCCTGAACATCAATATTCGATTTCATTATGATTATAGAAATCGGGTTTCTAAAAATATATCCGTTAGTGTACTCGGTCATGAAAGAGTGTGGTATGTGGTTAAAAATTCATGAACACATAAAGAAATTTAGTTGACGATTGTGAAATTTACCAAACTTACTGTACATAAAAAGCCAATGCTGCAGAGCTCTGTACCAAGTGCGCGAAAAATAGTCGATGCAAATCTGTTATGTTACAGTAGATCTGCAAAAGTTATTATGTTGCCACGTGTGATACATTTAAAAGTTTTGTTTACTAAACGAATAGTTGCATACAATGAAAGCTTTGTACCTGTCGGAGAAATAAACATATTTTCCATTTGCATGTATGGCATGAAGGTATAAGTGGGCGTAAAGAAAGACTTGGTCAGTATTTTGTCATTTTCTTGCATATCTTGATGCCCAGAGTTGACAATTTGGCTGGATAACTGCAGCAGTCAAAATAGAACTGGTGTTTATTATCATTTTGGTATACATAGTCGCTCGGGTGATGTTGTGCCCAGGGGTGTTTTAAATTATTTTGACCGGGCACACGGTATGTCGACGATAGTTTCCACCATCAAATTGGACTTTCTTTAAACGTCAGAAAACCTACGATTTCGAAGATTTTGCTAAAGCAGTAGGGCAGCCAATAAAGGAAATGTTAACATAAAAATGGAGTTTTCTGAGTTTTTCAATATGGAAAGATTATGAAGGCACAACAGAAACTATTTAAGTCCACAAATAGAGTTTGTTGAGACATTGTGCTGAACGTGGAAAATACGTATTGTTTACTAAAAGTCAGTTTAATGATGAACAATACACAGCTTGCCGTGAATTTGTTCAAAAAGTATATGAAAAAGAATGACTCTACTATCTTAGCATACAGAAAATTGTGGAATACCAAAAACGTGACGATATTCTTTCGAATTTAAGTCAAAATTCTCCCAATAAACAGAAAACAATTTTAGAATATAACGGTACATGTAATGACCATCTAAATTATAATTATTAAATATCTATAAGATAAAAATATTTAACATTATAATTAATATTTATGTTAAACTGCTGCATGTATCTCTTTAATATTTATTTGTGTATCTTATTTATCATATTTTAATTTTTGTATATTAAAAATGTATAATGACTAGATGACTTTGATTTCAAGATAAAGATATTGTAATTACTCAAATTGTGTATAATTAAAACTAAATTAGTATTGATAATATACGGCGTTATTTCTTCAATTGTTAGTGATTAGTACATTTTGGTATGCTACGGAAAAAAGCCGTAACCAGATTACGGCATTTTGCCAAGTAAACTATTCTAAATAATTAATCACATTACTTGATATGAATAAAATAATATATCTTGATGAAATAAAATTTTAAATAAATTGAATAGTTCATTGCATTCATCGAGTATATTTCCATAAGAAATTATGTATTTTACTTTGAAAAATATTATATTTATGAAAATAGAACTACCAAAACTACTAACAAAAATTCATTTTCTCGAAACGGCATGAAGGAAACTTACGGCATTCTTCCTGGACGGCAGTATAGTAACTCGCATATCTAAATACGCGTTAACAAACGCGCGTGTACGCGATCATAATGAACTAACTAATTGGTTTAATGATTGTGTCATTAACTGTTGGTATTTATACGGTTTTAATGCGATATATTGAATAGAGTTTACTATACTGCCGTCTGGAAAAATGTAAATAGTTTCCTTCATGCCGTTTCAGAAAATAATTTTAACGTTTAGTGATTTTAATTGTTCTATTTATAAATATAATATTTTTCAAAGTAAAATACATAATTTCTTATGAAATATACTCGATGAATGCAATGGAACTATTCAATTTTATTTAAAATTTTATTTCATCAAGATATGCTTGTTTGATATTCATACTAAGTACGTGATTAATTTTAGATAGTTTGCTGTAAGCCGTAATTCTGGTTGGCTTTTTCGTAACATACCAAAATAATACTAATCACTAACATTGAAGAAATAACGCCGTATATTATCAATACTAATTTTAGTTTTAATTTATAACACAATTTGAAAGTATTACAATATCTTTATCTTGAAATCAAAGTCATCTAGTCATTATACATTTTAATATACAAAAATTAAAATATGATAAAATAAGATACACAAAATAATTATTAAAGAGATACGTAGCAGTTTAACATAAATATTAATTATAATGTTAAATATTTTTATCTTATAGATATTTAATAATTATAGTGAATGAATTATTGGTTATTATATACCGTTATATTTTCCCAAAATTGTTTCTGTTGTAAATTCGACTTAAATTCGAAATATCGTCACGTTTTCTTTTATTCTATTTCTGTATGCTAGATAGTAGAGTCATTCCTTTTTCATATACTTTTTGAGCAAATCTAATGTTGTGTATTGTTGTCGATAAACTGACTTTAGTAAACAATTTACGTATTTCCACGTTCCTTTTATTGAAACAATGTCTCTCCAACAAACCTATTTGTGGACTTAAATAGTTTCTGTTGTGCCTTCGCTAATCTTTCAGTGAAAATCAAACTCATTTTATGTTAACATTTCCTTTATTATTATCCTACTTTAGCAAAATCTTCGAAATCGTAGGTTTTCTTCTGACGTTTTAAAGAAAGTTCCACTTGATGGTGAAACTATCGGCCGACATAAATGTGTGCCCGGCTTCAAAATAATTTAAACAATTTCATGACTCAATATCATGGGTTGACTATATGCTAAATGATAATAAACACCAGTTCTTATTTTGACTGCTGCAGTTATCAGCGGTAATCAACTTCAGGCATCGCGATAGTGCAATGAATAAAATGTACTGACCAGATCTTTTACTGCTACCTTCATGCCATACGCATGCAAATGAAAATATGTTTATTTCCTCGACATTCGCTTTCATTGTATGCAACTATTCGTTTAATAAATAAAACTTTTTAAATGTATCAACACATTAGCAACAACTTTTGCAGATCTGCATAACATAAATAGATTTTGCATCAATTCATTTTCTTGTGCACTTAGTACAAACTCTTGCAGCATTGGCTTTTATGTACAAAATGGTTGGCAAATTCACAATCGTCAACTAAGTCTCTGCGTGTTCATGAATTTTTAAACTTTCACGCCTCACACTGCTTTCATGACCAGTACACTAAACGATATATTTTTGAAACCTGATTTCTATAATAATCTTTGAAATCGATGTGATGTTCAGATATTTTCAAAAAGTTGATGCATTAGCGTAACAATGATGTCACTCGGTAATACCGAATATTTGGAGCATGCTCGCCGATAGGCCTTGATACAGTCGGATTCATGTCAGTATGGTCTTCTATTAATGTTGATGTAAATACTTTTAGTCGGTTTCTTGCCACGAAGATCACCAGGAGCTTCTATTTGACCATTGGGATAATGTCTTAATACATCTAGAACTCTATCATGGTTTTTTTAAAGCCCAAAGTGGTTAAAAAGGGTTTGCGCCACTTGTGTTGGATACCTTGATTAATCAGTTATAACCATTTTAAAACTTTTTGCGGTTGATCAATTCATTATTTTTACGTGTTTTAACATCCACGCATTGACACGTACTCAATATGAAAACTCTACGTTCCTTCCAGGTCATATTCCAATATTGAGTTCACATCAATCGTCTTTCTTCTGTAATTTTCCCAAAGCACTGTTTTGGCAATTTTCTTATTGACAGCTGGTACACCCATACCGATCTTTTTCGAATCCCTGTTGTAACTTCGCATTTCTACACTTTTAAATATCCACTTAAGTTCCCCGGATTTCGTGAAGCTTCTACTTATCGTTACCATCAACACACACATAAATATACCATTATTATTTAGACAGTTCATTATCATCTGAAAATAGCACCCAATTCTTTATTTTCGAGATGAAATGATAATTATCTAATATCATAAGTTATAATTTACTATTTACCTTGAGATGATAGTTCTTCAATTCATCTAATAAGTCCTGATACATTTGTAGTTGTTGGACGTCTGGTGAACCTGGTTTAACATTATGTTGGGTCATAAACGACTTCATGTTAATACATTCATTAAAAATAAAGTGAACGTATCATATTCGACGATATATCATAGATAACTGAACAATATAGATATATGTGGTGTACGCAGCAAAGCTCAAACATTATCATATTAATTATTAAGATACGGCTTATTAGTGACAGTTTCTAAACAACAATGCCAGTAAATATAGATATAATGAAGTGCTAAGTAAAAGCATATTTAAAAAGATACGGTAATCTTTCTAGACAAACTGTGATTACGGCGTTTTGCGCATCGATTATATTGTATACGAATGCGCAATATTTGTTCTTATAAACACACATTTCTCGATGAGTAACCATATTACGGCATTTTGCCATGAAAAACGTGTAAATCCTGTAATGTTAAACGAATACAGAATAATCTAATTTATTTTTCTTTTTGGCATTTTCATTAGGACGGCGTAGCATCGGTTCACATGGTGCGCGTATACGCGCGTCGATCGACGACAACGACACCAGAATCTATTTCGCATCGTGACACCTGCGAATGAATACTGTTGATTGTTTATCGGACCATTCAGTTGTACAGCGGTCTACTACGAAAACGTCGACGGTGAAACGAGCAAAATCGATGTTTTGGTATTTTTATAATATTCAATTTTTGTTTTTATTACATTGTTTTAATTAATTAATTAATTCATTATTTCTGCAAGAGTAAATCGAAACTGATTTATTTATAGTGAAATGAAAGACCAGCTATGGGATGTGAAATCAATTGAATATTCAGACAAACTCTCAAAGTAAA
>NW_020271220.1:0-76921 GCF_002803265.2 Melanaphis sacchari | reverse complement strand
TATATGATAAGAAAGGTAATCAGAGTATCGGACTATGAACAATCTGTTTATTTAGAACGGCTGAAAGGAGCGTATGAGGGTAGTGATTAAAGGAAAGTTCTGATAAAAATGTAGTTTTAAAATATTTTTAATTGCCAGTATGTAAATGTAATTACTGTACCTATAGGTCTTCAATTCATATTATTACTGTAACATTTTATTATATATCATATAATTGTAATGTTTAATTTTGTACCTGTACAATTGTAATTGTCGAGCTATCATAGTTTTCAACTAATAGCTAATTAAAAAAAAAAAAATAAATAAAATAAAATATATATCTTGAACTGGTGTAATCGCTAACATAATATAAGTAGTAGTCATTTTCGAAGTTTGCAGTCATATTATGCAACTTTCCCCAAAATTACATTCACAGATTGTCAGCATCTATTTTTAAGGCTTCACAGAGCAGTCGATATATTGTATTTCGGGCAACTATTTTTCATCGTAAATACACCGTAGTTAGACGGTGACAGTTGTCTATTGTTGACGATACGTATAGAAGAAATATTGTGTTACATTTACATATCACATACGTCTACACAATTAAATAAATAATCACTTACACACTACGAAGTTGAACCACTAGAATTGTATTTAAAAAACATGTTAACCCAAAATTTACGAATTTAAAGAGACTCGCTTTACCAACAACGATTGACTCCTCCTTGGCCGAGCGCGATTGGACAGACCCGCTGCAGTGGCTCAAAACTATCTGCGCAGTGGAATTCCACAATATAATGCGGCAATACTCGTTCTCGCGGGTACACGAATATAAATATTTATATATTTATGTATATAAAAGAAATGCTTAAACATATTATAATTTACTATTAATATTATAACTTGTTATTGTTGAATGAAATGGATTTATAAAAATTCCATTAGACGGTTTACATCGTCTATCGTTAGTGGAATGCTAGCACTCAATCCTTACAAACATAACTATTCCACCCAATAAAATGTTACCCAAAATAATTGGAAATATTATGTGAATCAAGCATTTAACATAGTTAATGTCAAAATAATGTTTTAGTAGTCCATTGCTTAAATTTATCCACTCCTAAAAATATCTAAAATCAACGAGCGATTGGCTCTACTAGACAAGTAATAACACAATCGTTATTATACGCTATTTGTAAATTATATATATATAAATAAATTATTGTGGATGGCGAGATAATAACAAACCTGAGAAGCGATGCTATAAAGTTTTCATTTGCCACGACGGGGTTATAACAAACCAGTACCATTACATTTATGTATTTTTTATAAATTATACACTTTTTGAGAATCCAAATAAAAATTTAAAAATTAACCTGAATAATTCTGGCAATTTTCATCGATAAAAATGTATTTAAATGGATTAATTTAGATTAAAAAAATATTTATGTAAAATATGTACAAACAATTATCTTGATAAATTTATTGGAGAGTCCGAACACTAGTGGGATAGGTTAATATTCAAATAGGATCTTTACTTAATAATCAAAACGCTTTGAGACCTGCGTATAACCATAGATAATATAATATATTATCTATGCGTTTCACATAATGACACTAATTAAATATAAATGTAAAAAAGTTTTGCATACACATGAGTAATTTTTTTTAATTTTTAAATCAATTTTTTTCAAAACTTTTTATAGCATTCAAGTTCCAACCATATTAGGCAAAATTTATATCTTTATAACTTAATATATTTGTACACTTAATTAAGAATTTAAGACTTTTGGTAAAATAATTTTTAGATTGAGAAATGTATTTTCAATGCTCAAACATATGTAGAAAAAATTATTTTTGAAAAATGAACTCCAGAAATTCTTTTTAATGCGACCAATAATGTAAATACCTAGTACTTACTATTTACGATTAATCAACTTTATATAAAATCAGAAATTAAGTACCTAAACTATCCATAGGTAAAATATAAACACAATTCATATAAAATATTAATTTGTACATGTATACTGCGATGTAGATAAATAAACAACAATACGTAACAAACAATATCAGTCGTTTGTGAAGAAAAACTAAATTTATTTACAAACATAATCATTTCTCATTCGTCAAAATTAGATTAATGTTTGAAAAATAAATGTGTCTAAAATACGACAGTTTTAAAGGGGAAAAAACACAATATTAATAAACGCGACAACAGCAGCGTATTATATGGGCATCGCGTGATAATATGTTCATCGTCGTGTTACTTGGTGTGGGACTTTTCAGCTGTATAAAGAGGACAGTCTAAAGTCCGATGAAAGTATTTCTTAAAATCTTCGTCATTAACTTCTTTAGTACTGACATTATTACTGTCGCATATACGTAATATGCTCGGTGGTGTATCTCTACCTCCTTGGGTCTTATCGATATACTTCAACACCCATTGGTTTTCTTCTTCATAACGCTTTTCTAAACACCTGTAACGGAACAAATTCAATTATAAAAATAAATTTAAAATTCAAATAACAGTTGGGTGCGCATGTCTCAGAATTACGATCAACTATGACATTTTTACACACTTATCATTAGGGCTGAGATCTATATGTAATAAAAAAAAAACCAAAAATATGTACATAATATATATAATTAAATTACCAAAATAATATGTAGAATAAAATAAAACATATGTAATGAGAAAAATTTAAAAATATGGTGTAATACAATTAATTTTTAATCAATTTAAAGTAAAAAATAACAAACCATTAATTGTTATAATTTTTCAAAATTAAAAATACGAGTATGGTGATACGGTGTTAATATTGATTTATACCTTCTAAAAGAGCGCTCCACATCACAGATATTTTCACAAACACGTGAACGCAAGTACTGACATTTTTTTAAATTCCTAAATATATTTCATCAAATAATTTTTGAACATAAAGTATAATCAAAAATTAATATATAGTTATCGATCAGAAACAGTTAAGATAAACTAAAATAAAATTATTAATATTTAACTGAAACTTTCATATACTTATTAGTTATTAGTTATTTCCTATGTGCATTATACACTTACTTATTTTACGAATACCTACTATTATCAAAGTATAAATATATAATACTACTAAACCACCAAAATTGTCAACATTTACGAAATATGTAAAAAAAAAAGCAGAAATTTTACAAACTATGTAAAAATATATAAAATAATATAGGTATGTCTTATTTTATTGCAAATCACGTGAAACAAATTTATTATTTACAATAATTAATTTATCATGTTTTGGTAAAAATATGTATTTACATACAAATCCCAGCCCTACTTATCAGATAGGTATAATATATTATTAACCTAGGTAAGCAGGGAGCAGACTCAAATTAAAAGTGCTCACAAGAAAGTGAATCTTGTAAAAGATACTTATTTTTAAAAGTATTTAAATACAAAAACAGATACTTAATTTGAAAAATATTCAAAAAAATTATTTTAATACGCAGTATAAAAAAAATTGAGTATACTCGTAAATACAAATAAAAATAAAAATATTTATAGATAATTACAATACATTCAAAATATTTAAATAACATTTTTCTTATATCTTTTAAATCAACGAGTTTTTTTATAGCATTTTTAAGTCTTACGTTAATTGTATAGTTCGTTTTACGAATAAAAATATAACTTTTAAAAAATTTGTATTATTTTATATTTTATATGTAGACGTGATTATATTTCTAACTCAAATCGAACATCTATTCTTTATTATTTTTTTTTTTTTTTAAGAAAAACGTTTAAAAATTAATATTTGATTTTAATGTACAATGTACATTGTACATATTTAAAAAAGTATTCAAATTACTTTGTTCAAATACTTTTTTCAAAAGTATTTAAAATACATATTAAGTACTCTGAATATTTTTTTAATTGTTATTATGTATTTCTATGTATTTTAATATTATTAAACAGTGACAAATATAACACTATAATAAATTTGTACACTTACCTATCCACTATTAAATTTTTAGTAATTTTTAAATTTAAAAATTATTTTTATAATAATTCATTTTTTTTTTTTTTTAATTAATAAAAATAAATATACATATTTAATGTTATTACTTACCTAATATTTATAGTTATATAAATTATAAATAGTTATATTTGCCTATGCAAATTTTAACTTTTAAATTGTATTTAAAAATAATAATATGATATAAATAAGAAAGTAAGTTTTTTTGTTATTTTAGAAACTTATGTAATAGTAAATTTGTTCACATTTATAAAAAATATAATTTAAAAAATATTTTTATTATATTTTAGTATTTTACTTTAAATTTAATGAGATTAATTTTTATTAATTTATCATAATACCTAAGTATAATTATTCAATGGTAATACTGATAATATTTTGTTATTTTAGAATAGTTAAAATAATAATAATATTAGTTATCAATTTATCATTTTTCAAATTATCAAATTTATAAAATTTCAAACATCTTTTACTTTTATGAACAACTAAAAAGTACTCCGATTGATACAAGTAAACTTCTTTATGAATTATTCCAAACATATTTTGTTTTTAAAATTAAACCACGACCTACTTATTTTAATCAAGTGTGCCGTATATAACTGAGTAATCTAAAGTCATAAATTAGTTTTGAATATTTTTATCTTGAGCTGAAATGTTAATATATGCAAATGTGTACAACTAACTATCTAAAACGGATAATGGTTGATGAACACACACTACCTATGGTCTACTAGGCACTAGCTTACTACTTACAAAAAGACTATGTTTGGCCGAGTAGACTCATAGGTTATTGCCTATACGTAACGCCTTAAAAAAAACGCAATTCTAACGGTTTCTGTTTCCTATGGGTGATTTTTTTTAAACTTTTATTTATTTATCAAAGGTACGGATTGATAACCCAATCGTTACAGTTACAAATATTACTGACAAATGAACTTAAATAAGAAATGTTAATAAAACGAGTAGTTGCCTAAGATCCAGTAGTTCAAAAATGTATTTGAAACTCCAAAGTTACGAATGGTCAATTTTACTCAACATAACATTACGTATTATTTTAACTGTCTAAATAAACTCGTAAAATTTCAATTAAATACGATATTCAATAATAACATTTCAATTAAAATTGAAATAATTAAAATTATTGAAGGGTATTTTATTCCGTCGATATTTTTTACCAAAACAGAACTATCTTATGCCAACTGTACCCACTCATACTAGTCGTCGGTTGCCTAGAACTTCTGAAAATGTATTTCAATTCACCGCAAAGTTAACTTCAATACAACCTTTTTGACACAAAATTCATCTGTAAACCCTTCAAAATTTAATTTTCGAATTTTATATATTAATTGTTAATAAAAAAATATGTTAAAACGTCAATAATATTTAACGGAACAGATTAATTTATTTCAATATGTGAAAAAATCGTTTTTGAATAAACTGCATGTCGAAATAAAATATGTTTTCAGAAATCTTTTTACGGGACGACGTCCGCGGATGTCGCAGCAGCAGTGAATCAATTTAAAAGAAATTTGGCCCTCGCGCTGAAAGATTGACAATAACACTGACCTGGGACAGAGCGAAGACACTTGACCGGCGTCCGGCGCCGGTGGTTCGTTGTCGGGCGTAACGGTGGTCGGATCTAGGGCGGCGATGATTTTCGCGTGTCTGTTGACGGTTCCGTCCAGATCGCGAGACAGGAACTCGTCTTCCTGCTCGGACGCGGTGGACATCGAGTCACCGGCGGCCGCCTCCTGCTGCTGTCTCGGCCCGCTGTCCTCGTAAATGTAGTTGTTTTGTATCCAGAACACCCGTTGCAATACGTCGTCCAGTCGCCTGTCCATCGGCTCGAAATACTCGATCAACTCGGTCAGTATGGCGGTCGGCGATAGCGATCCGTCGCCCGGCCGTTCGCGGCGGCGGCGGCGGCGCCGTCGGTGGCGGTGGTGGTGACGACGGCGGTGACGACCGCCTCCGCCGCCGCCGTCGTCGCTTTCGTCGGCTTCGTCATCTTCTCCTTCTTCTCCATCACCTTCTCCTTCTCCTTCTCCTTCTCCTTCTTCTTCGCAGCCGTCTCCGCCACCACCGTCGCAACGCACCAAGAGATGGTACGATGGCCGCCGGCTGTCCGAGCCCATCATCAGCTCGCACGCGTCGTCCACCGTCTGGCACGTCTGCCGCCATTCGTCCGCCATCAGCCGCAACGTTCTGCGCGCCTCCCGCAAAGGCGCCCGCCCGGCTTTGAACGTCCTCACGGCGTTCGCAAACTCCTCCGCTTTTGCCGCCTGCGCGTCACACAACTCGCGCTTTCTTTCCGTCACGATTACGCGCGTTTCTTCGATCGTGTTTTCCGCTGTCGTCAACTGCACGACCAAATTTTACACGAATAAGATTATTGTCATGATTATCGTTGTTGTTGTTGTTATTATTATTATTATTATTGTTGTTACTATTATTGTTGTTGTGTTACTATCATCGCTGTATAGAACTCGAATATTTATGACTTAGCATATTTTTTGGCGCAATCAGAATTATACCAAAATTATACGATTTAAAGTTCACGAATTCTATAGATTTCAAATCGACTTACTTATTTTGCACTTAATTACATATTTGACACTTTTTATGTTTGCATATAGTGTTTATTTCTAGATTTAGTAGAATATTTCTAGTTTACTAATTAGAAACAATGAAAAATGTTTCGTTTTATTATTATTATTTTGAACATTTACAAAAACAGTTAAACGGATAAAGATATAATAATATTATCGTTGTCGTTTAAGCACGCGTAAAATCGTTTTTGAAAATTTATAATCGGGACGTATCTACTTGGTTTTACCTACAAATATGTTAACATGTGCCACAAGTAAACGCTTTTAGTTACAAAACACATATTTTACGTTCTATAATTATTGTATGTTTCGCGTATCTATTTACGTAATTTTAATATAGGTATATAACATATTATTTTTGAATTTCAAATAATATTTTTCTTTTTTTTTTACACAGATTTATATAAAATAATTAATATAGTCATATCAATAAATTTGAAGACATATAATTGCATATTTTGGTATTTCTAAATACATATTTAAACGAATTTATGTTAATTAACATCCGAGCTCTAAATTTATCAGGCTTGAAACTTTATGTGCTAAAAAATAATGAAATATGTGTATACATATGCACTAAAAAAAAAGCTTAAATATGCAGTATTATGCAGTACAATGTGCAGTTATTTTTGTTTTTACAATGTCCACGAAACTCCAAGACTCTACTAAAGCATGTTCTTAGTTTGCAGTTTTAAAATTGTTTCAAAAATTACTTTAAAATTTGATTAATATAATATACTAAATTATTTTGTACATTTTCTTTCACCAAATTTTTTTTTTTTTGAAACTTTAATACATAAAGCATCATTGAGATCTAACCTACTCACGATATCAAGAATTTATTCATAGTATTTAGTATTTACAGTAATAAATAAAGTACGACGGTAATCCAAGTACTCTAACAGGTTATAATATAGATTCTAGAGATAGATGGATATCTGGTGCGTTATTTTTAAAAATTTTTAAACACGATAGTGCTTTTTTAAATATTTTTTGTACATTAACTACCACATTGAACTCGTACTTATTTAATATATTTCCCATAATAAACTTCCAAAAATTTCCAAAACTTTACATTTGATAGTTTCGGTGTTTAAGAATTACGAACAAAGTGACAAGAATCATGTGAGTTGCAGACGAAATCTAAAAAGGTAACATACGAATTGCAGACACAAATATAAGATACTGATTGCGGACAAATGTTCAATTATTATTTTTGACATAACGGTCGTGGACGGTGAGAGATTACTTTTTGATATTGACAATATTGAGACAGCTGTCAAAAAATATGTTTGATAAGTTTAAACACAATCTTAATCATGCTTCCTTAATATCTATCGTCTTTCTGATCGTCTATTGTCTGTGTAAAAATGTGTAGTGAAAAACTTCATTTTCTTCTATTTCACAAACGACAAATGCTTGTGAAAGTGTTCATGCTATTCTTAATGAAATGTTTTATTGCAGTCACCCTATCATACATCAATTTATCGACACCTTTAATAAAGAACAGATTGGTATTGATACGAAAATGAATTGCATCTACTCCTGTACGAAATTTAAAAAGAACGAAAAAAACTGTCAAAAAGGAGGCATTTATCAGCAAACAAATGTTGCAATATTCAAGTGGTGAAATCAGCAAAGTATCATTTATACACGCTGTTATAAAAAATTTTTCCTGAGTCCTGAAAAAATTGGTGAAGGCAAACTCATGTGATTTTTATTTAAAAAAATTATGTACGCAATTAGTATTATGACAACGAAACTCTTGTCCGCAATTGTCAGGTTATATTATTGACCTGAATAATTTGTCCACAACTAATATGTGTCCGTCGTCCAATAGCTTATTAAGTGGTGTAATAGCCGAGACCTTTACATAAATCCATATTAAACTTTGGTTTTTTAAACAAGAGCTCATGTTTTTATAATTGTTGGCACTTGGTGCCATTCTGATCTTTACACTTAATAGAACACATACAGTACATACGTTTTACAGTTTTTAGGCTCTGTATAATTACACTGGATTATCTTTCCAAATCAATTATCGGTTCACAATATTTGCAAAACAATACTTTATAGAATTCAGTGTTGGTGAATTGCGGCCCAGTCTCAAAATAACGTACGAATTGCGGCCCGGGTTTATGAGAGGTACGTACGAATTGCGGCCATACAATAATGTATATATATTACATATTAAGTTTAATCAATGAAAATGTTGAAAAAAATTTCACATATACCTATCTTCATTTTTTATTTGACTCTCTTAGAACTTCAAGAAAATTAATTAAAGAATATAGAAAATGAAAAGTGCTTAAGTTTTCATTGGAACTTAATT
The DNA here is from genome assembly GCF_002803265.2 of Melanaphis sacchari. Lineage (NCBI taxonomy): Eukaryota > Metazoa > Arthropoda > Insecta > Hemiptera > Aphididae > Melanaphis > Melanaphis sacchari. The sequence continues at coordinate 67,976 of NW_020271220.1, read as the reverse complement.
TTTGAAAGTTTAGAGAGAAAATCTTATCAAAAACGTGCACAAGAGGATATGATCAATTATTTTTACTTCATTTCTAAATCAATCTGTAGATCATTGTTGGAAATTTATTTCTATTAAATACCTGAAATAGTAATAAATAATGCCAATAGTTTACCGTGGTTCATGGCGTATTCGAAACAAATAAAACGCATCTATATACATTATACACTATAAAGATGATACACACAATTGACACAACATATGTCAATCGTTACACAACCACTTAGCACGTACACAAGTATACTTGACCACATAATACATTTCCACTTCCAAATTCTTCAATAAAAATGAAATGTTAATGATATAATTATCTTATGCTTCAGAATAATAGATCAATTATCGCTTTCAAGTTTCATTTTAATCAGTTTACTTTGTGTTAATTAAAGAAAACATTGACTCATAATATTTAGTATTTATAATGTTACAATGTTATCAAAGACGGATCTTAAAAATATTTGTTCATTTTTATCTTCCCAATAACCGTTTTGTATCAATTTCTATACGGAAAAAAAATATTTACTACTTAGGTATATACATTATACATATAAATACAAGCCTGTGTTTAAGTCATCGACCACAATGTGACGTTAAGAATTTTTATTTTTATTTAAATTATATATTTACCCTGAGCACTTTTGTTATTTAGCAAATAACAATATTTATTTTTTTTTTTTTTTAATGAAGCACACCTTGTACATTTCATAAATTATAACTATTTTAATGTTTCTACTCACGAACAGTTTTTTTCATAAAGAAAATTGTACAAATAGTATAATATATGAGATCGATAATAAATTAAATCGACTTATAACAAAAATTAGAAATTAATGTTTTTACATTTTAAATGTGTATATAATATATATAAAGCTTTTTAGCTGAAAATATTTTAATATATATTTTTTTTTTAATCCAATTGAAAATTGCCGAAATAAAGAAACGATCTACAGACGAGCGCAGAGTGACCTGTACATATGGAAAAAAAATATTATTTTTTATATGTTGTATGAATCAATGTTATCCATGTATTTTCAATTAAATTTCATCGATTAAACTGTAAATTGTGAACGAAATTTTCAATCGCGGTGGTATGGGAACGTCTAGTACAAAACATAAGAAAATTTTTATCGAATATGTACACTAAAAAAATTATGGTGTACGGCTGAGCGTATTTTATATATCACTGAAAATTAGATGATAATATTGTTAGATGTTATAAATGAGAGAAATATCAAACTTTACGTCCCACATTAATATACAAGGTGACTAAATGATACAATTTTATCTCTGATATCCATAATTGTTATATTATGTTATTGGACAACGGGCGATACAATATATTTGATGATGGTAAAAATTATCATCAACTATAAGTGCTATATTTTATTTTTAATATTGTACTAATGAAATAACTAATTTAATTAAATCATAGTATTTCTCTGTAAACGATCTTACAAAAATAAATGCTTCGACTTAATTTATTAAAAATACACCGAGAACACCAAACAATGTAATCAACGTACATATGTAAATATTTATGTTCATTTTGTGTACTATATAATGATTACTCTGAGCTCGCCTTTCAAAATCTAGTAAGCTTAACGATACTTAAGATCGTTTCTTCAAAATATTGCGATCTAAATACTCAATGGTTTTGACCCTATTTTCCGATGCTTTCAGAAGTCTGAAAAAAAAAATAATACATTTCGTTTCAAATAATCGCAGTTTAGAATAAGAAATTAATTCTAATTTATCTTAGAAAATTATAAATTAAAAATAGTGAAATAATTTATATTTCTTATAATATTAATATAATAAAATTACATATAGTATCTTGGTTATTATTACTCATTAGTCATTAATTATTACCTATTCGTAATTTCCAATCAATATACGATTAAATCAGGACCACGTGATGTAACGAAACCCCCTTTCAGTTTTCCGATATTTAAACCTATTGTAGAACATACTCAATTTTGAAGTAAAACGCAAATTATTAAGATATAATTAAAAAAACAGACACCGATTAGTAATTATAACGCTTGTTGTATTTATCACTATGTTAACAGCTGGTTTTTGAGAACTATACGCGTATTTAAAGTGAGATATAGATGCAGATTCATTGTATTAGATACTAGACAATAATGGCAACAGATTAAGAAGTGCTAGAAAAGAGTAAAGATAACAGTTTGCAAGTGCAATTCAAAATTCAAAATTCACAAACGATTAACTTTTTATATTTGTTAAAAAAAAAATTGTTTACATACAATCATATCATTATAATTAGATTAGATTAGGTTAGCTTAAAAAGTTTAAAAAGTTTTTTAAAAAATGGTATGTACACTACCCATCTTTATTGCAATGTCTAAAATAATTTTTTCTAGTTTACAAAGTGAGGCTTATCTCGGAAATAATATTAAAAAAATAGATTGTAATCTTCCTGTATCAATTTAAAGCAATAAAATAGTTATATACTAGGTTAAATACACGAAATATTGTTTTACATTTTCAATCATAATTTTAACACTTTTTTAAATTCTATGCGAAGCTATGAATGTATTTAATATACAATTATTTTTTGTTTGAATACTACGATAAGTAGTAAAAAATGCTTCGATTTTCAACTTTGAAGTTGATTTCACATATATTCAGTGCTGTGTTATAGTGAAGAGTATATGGCGATATAAGCCGTATACCTTCTAATTATTACGAATAAACCATATATCTTCTGGTTATAGTCGTATACTCTCTATTATAGTGAAATAATATAAAATTATATATAAATATATTATTTTCTTTTTTGGTTGTTACGAAAATAAAAGATAAAAAAAAACATAGAATAAAATGCATATTATACATATCTAAACCATGAGTCACCTTTTTACAACTACAACACTGGATAGATTGTACCTGGATTGTTCTTTTAAAGGTCAAACTTAAAAATTACCACTATTTTTCAAAAATATTGGGAAAAACAAAAAAAATTATAGAAAAACGAGACATTTTCACGTAAATCCAGTTTTTAATAAAAAGAAAAAACGATTTGATTATGTTTTTTTTTTTTGTTTTTAACTCAAATACGAATAACCGAAAGGTATTTTTGCATTTTCAGCTAATGTTTATAATTTATATGATCATTTTCTACGTAATATATTTTTTATAATATTTTGACTCTTTTGGAATTATTCATAGAAATTTAAAATTTAAAATTTTTTTTAATATTTTTCTTTTTATAAAATATCAATTAAAAATTATTTATTTGATAGAAATGCTTAAAAATTCGGTACAAAGTTAAGTTCAAATAATTTATATTAAAATAAATCTAAAATATATACAAGCAACAATTTTGTTTTAGACATTTTAAGTTAAAATTTAGACGACGTTACATATTTACATATTCAAAGTATGAATAACGATATTCATTATTTCGTTAAAATTTAAAAATATTATTCATAATAAATGAATATATAAATTTTATATAGGTGTATTATTATATTTTATACAAAGGATATTTTAAAAAGCAAGGTTTTCAACAAAAACTATAAATTTCAACTTACCGGCTACCGTAATCATAAAATTAAAATAAATTACTTTAGAACCGATATCAAAAAAACATATCTAGTGATACAGGCTGATAAAGTGATAGACCATCTCCGCTCATTATTGTTTTTTGTATAAAATAATACGAGTATATCATTGAATTTAAATGTTATACACACATAACAGTGACCCACTCGACACATATTGTACGTATAGCAGAGCGGTATACCCATTGGACTATATTTTTTCAATTTTTCAATTGCTTTTTGTTATTTAAAATTATGTTTTACATAATTTTTAATATATATACTTTTATGTATTTTATATATACACATTACTGTATACATCTATACATATATTTTATATTTAGGTGTAAACCAAAAATTAAATACAAACTTTATAATTAAGAATTTCAAACTCAATATTTTAAATTTAAAATTGCATTTTGTTTAATATATTAATCAATACTCTAGGAAAATGAAGTAAAATTGAGTACCAACATAAAATTATAGATTTTTTAAGTTTTATTAAATTATTAATACATTTTTATTAAATTCAATTTTTTAGTGTTCTATATGGAGTTATAAATTCAAACTATAATTTAATAGTATCTACAATATTTTTTAGATATATCAAAAATACCACGTAGCTATGAATAATAAAAAAATATAAATTGTTTGTTTTTATCCAATTTATTTACCTACTTACTGCATTAAATATATATTATGAATATTATTTATTATACAAATATATTAAAATATATGACTTACGGATGATTCTAATTCCACCAAAAACCTAAACATGGATTGATTATCAAGGTCCATTTTAACAATTTGTTCCATAATATTTTCTAAGTTTTTGTCTTCAGCAATGTAAATTAAATGTTTAATAAATGTTTCTGCTTCAACGTTTAACGCTAACATTTCAGTATTCTCTTCGATTGGTTTTTCAATGTGTTTATTATGTCTTAATTTTACTAAAAATAGGTTTTAAAATAAAATATTACAATACTCTATCATATTTATTTATTAATATTTTATTTATGTTTAGAAATGCGAATTTAGCATTTCGCATCAATATGACGCACTAAATTAATTTATTGGAAGCAATCTTAAACTCGATTTAATTAGTGATTTAAAACTCGAATTATATTATATACAGCCGTTTCAATTATTTTATCATAATACGATATATACAATATACATAGATAAATAAATCACATAATCTCATTTACAATTTAAATTGTATCATTCAACCAAATCTCATAATATACATTATTAATGCTTTCTCTAAACTGGCGTAAATTTAAAATCTATATGTAATCTTTCTATACATACGCTTTTGTGAAAGAAATGTTGTCATTCTTAAATCTTCGTTCACCTGCCGTCTGAGTGACGTTATGTGATTTTTATTATCACCATTTTGAGCTTTACTTGATTTTAAATATGTCTCCAACCTTTCCTTAGCTTCATCTCTGGATCAAATATCAATACAATTATTATACCTATTTAAAATATAGTTTAAGCGATAAAAGACTTAAATTAACTATCAACTCTGTTAACTAAAATATATCTAATGATTAATAATGAGTACCTACACAATGTTCTACCTATAATTTATCATTATATAAAATAGTATTATGATAATAATTATTACATAATAATATAATGCCCAATATTTACATAATAATATATGCTAAATTTTCAAAACATATTTGAATTAGATGTCCTCTTTTCTATTATTGTAAATATTGTAACAAATTATTTTATTTTTATTTGTTCTATAATATTTTAAAATTTAGAGTATGTTTATTTTAAACAAAAAAAGGAAATTTATTCGGTATTAAATGATAACCACGCAACAAATCGACAATCAATTTATTAAAACCTAGTAAAGATGATATAAAAAAAATAAAGAATTTAAAAATGTTTTTTTAAGTCAATATTAGGCTTTTGGTTCTATCTTATTGGATGAATTATTCTTTAGTTTTTTGGTACTTTAATACTTTCGGATGTCAGTACACAATTTGTTTTTTTATTTTTGATAACCTATGCGGCTACGTAATAATATAGATAAAACACATACTCTCAAAAAAAATTGTTTAAAGTTATCTTAAAGTAAAATCATCTATTACAATAACCACAGAGAATAATATTCTGGAGGATTTGAAATATAACTGTGTTTAAATATTATTCTCAAATATTTTAGTATTAATTTAAATCAACAGCAATTTAAAAAAAAAAAGGTAAGTCAAATAAAAAACTTATGTCGAACTCTTCCAATTAATATTCTCAATGATTTATTTTGATAGGTGAATAAGTGAATTTATTTTATAATTACTCAATTGAATAACTATAAATTATAAAACCTATAAAGTTGGCAAAATTAATAACTTTATATTACTAAGTAAATTAAATATTATACCTATAGGTACATCCTATATAGTCTACAATATTACGTAATGTAATACAGATAATATATGTAAATATTTATTCTATCTATAGATAATTTAAACTACTTATTTACACAGATAGCTAAAACACTAGCCTAAGATGTCATAGCATAGGTATTAGATATCATGAGTGGTTCTTCAAAAGTAAATTCTTAAGGAGAGCACTAAAAATTGTGCATACATATATATATATGTATATACGTATATACACAATACACAGATCACTGTTTTTCCGTTCATAAGTAGATACTGACTATAAAGTATAAACTATAGAGAAATGATTTTATGTCATACATCCCTCTCTTCCTCCTACGTTAACTACTATCAATAGGTATACCTGAATGTGTAAGTCCTCGCAACTTGTTCGGTAAGAACAGATACTATTTCTTTTCCTTTGTTCAACTTATTCATGTGCGAATTGTAAATATTTTGTGTTTGTTGCCACCGTTTAAGCAACATTTCCACTTGCACTTTCAGTTGATTTTGTTCATAAAGTAACCTGTTGTATTCGTTGTTTGCAGTATTCTATAAATTAAAATAGTATTTGCTATTAAAAAAACAACAATGTTATTTAACTATATATTTGTACAGTGGTTAATGTCGGGACATCGTCATTTGCCAATCTATTTCTGATTGTAAGCTTTTCTAGTTCAGCTTCCAACTGGACTATCTCTTTGTCCACTTGCGCCTCGATTTTTCTTTGTTCGTTCAGCTCAATTTTTGCCAGTTTAGTTTCGTGAATCAAACTTGTAAATTTTGCCCTGTACTTCTCTTCTTCCTTTACTTTTACTTCGGATTCCATTGCGTACAAATCAGTCATCAAATTATTTCGTTCTTTTTCTAAGAACTTAATGGCCCATCTACGCAAGCACACATTCCCAACGTCATTAATCATCAGGGCTGGATTTAAGTGTGTGGTGGCCCCGGGCGAAAAATGTTTTTGGGGCTCTAAATAAGAGTGCAATAAAAACCTTTATCAAAACGTCGTCTAAAATATTATTGTTATATATCGTATATAAACACATACAAAGCGTATTACTAATAGACAGCTTAACACTGACAAGGTTTTTTTCGTATTATATTTGTCATTGTCAGCATACATTATTAATAAATGAAAACTAGTAAAATTTGTAATAAGATTAAAGTTACATTTATATCATAAAAAAGCATATGTTGATTGTTAATGGCTACATGATATGTAATTACTATTTTTTTTAATCAATTTTATAACATGAAGTTTTTTTTAAATTGTTTCTAAATAAAAACGTTAAAAATGGGAATTAAGATACGAAAACACTTACATCAGCAAAACAAGTATATCTGATAAAATTAATATTGTATAACTTAAAAAATTTTCTTGACTATTTACCATAAATATAATACCTGATATAAAATGTTTAAAAATATAAACAAGTATAGCATATATATTTTAGTAAATTGTTTATATTTTAATTTTAAATAATCTTAGGGGATAAGTAAATAGTTATTAATCCACAGTCCCGAGGCCATCACAATTATTGTTTTATAAACGTATATAAATAACTAAAATTTATTCTTAGTATAAGTAAAGCTATCATCGCCCACAAATAATTGTAAAAAACATTTTTAATCAATAGTTCTTTGCCAAAAAGTAGTTTAAACCTTTTTCAAAAGTATTTTTTAAGCTTTTTTACTATAAATAATAATTTTAAAAACTTAATATGCAGATATAAGTCCTTAAAAACTGATATTATATATTGAATTCTTTAATATGCCACCAATCGTTCGATTTTTAATGTTACAAAAAGGAATTTTTAAGTCTATAGGTATTGGATAATATTTCACCTATATCTTTGCGCTCTTTCTTTGATTGTAAAAATTAGAATATACTAATTAATAACTAATAAATATTGATTATTATAAGTAGCTATCTTGTTCAAATATCATACTCAATGTTCATTAATGAATAAACAATTTTCTTATGATATTATAATATGTATTCAACATTGTTTAAGTTCCTTTTATTTTTGTTTACATGTTATACAATATTTATAGAAATAAAAAATATTGTGGTGGCCCTGGGCTGCATTCAACTCCGCCAACTCTCACTAAATCCTGCCCTAATAAATGATAACCATCATTAATAACTGAAATAAACTGTATTGGCTATTTATATATTAACAAATATGCCATAGGTATTTAAGTTAAGTATTTAAGTATTTAAGTACCGTAATAATACTCGTTTAGTCGTAATTTTAACATTTAAGTGCAGTAACCGCTTTATTAAAATAATTTGTTGTATCTAATTAGATTATCTACTTATTTGGTATTATTTATTTAGTTATTATTGAGTACTTATTATTTTGATTAAATAATTTATTATACATTAAATAAATCTATAAAAATTCAGCTGTTAGGAGGTTCCTACTATTATTGACGAGTAACCTGCAAATCTGGGCAAATTAAATAATTTTTTTAACTAGTTTAAGTTAAATTATCCTAAAAAAAAAAAAAAAACATTAAGTATAACTAAGCTAATTTAAAGTAAAATTTTTTAAAATATAAATTAATTTGAGTAACTAAGTAATGTTACAAATTTAATAAAGAAAAATAATAAACTATATAAACTGAAAATTAAAAATTAAATTACTTATTTTTTTTAAATTTCATTAATTATATTCAAAAATAATTTTCTTATCGAAATGAAAATGAGTTATTATAATATAGTACAGGTGAGCCCGACCCGTGATTCACGGGCCGGATTCGGCCCGCGGAAGTATTACAACCGGCCCGTGACCATTTTATAAAAATTAGAAATTTGTAAAAAAAATAAAAATTATTATTTATAAAAAATGTTATTTTCATAAGTTTTTAAGAATTACGGCATTCGGTATCAATGTCCTTCTTTTTATTTTGAGATATTTTAAAATTTAAAATTTAATTTAATATTTTTTGCATTCAAGAAATGTAAACCTGTAGTTTCTAATGACAAAAATAAACTAGCAACTAGTGTGGAAATATTCAGTTCTTTAAGCACACATGATTAGAGTCATAAATTCGATAAGTAAATAAAGATAATAATATATCAGATAAAATGTACAAAAAAAAAAAAACCGTGAAGTTTATACTGCCCGTAGTATAAATATAATTTTTTATTGTAGCCCGCAAGTTGAAAAAGGTTGAGCATACCTGATATAACAATATTAAATATTATTATTACTATTTCTAATTAACATAATTAACAGACCAGTATCATCTAGACGATTCGAATAACCACAACGATAATAATATTATCGCTTTTGCACAATAGTATTTACAATATTATTCGATTTGAATACAGGATAAAAAAAATACGGTTTATACTTTATAGTACAAAAAGTTGTAAATTGCTTTTTACAATTAACTTCCATAGGTTTAGTAACATAACTGAGTTAAGTTATAATTATTTATGAAAATAATTAACTTAATTAATTAAATTAGGTTATTTTCTATCATTATATTTTTTTAACTAGTTAAATTAGGAATTCAAAAAACTTATCAGCTTTAGTGACTTATATAATATAATTATAATTTAACCAAATTGAAGATTACAATATTATTTCAAAATTTAAAATGATTATTAACTTAAATTGTTTATAGACTTTTTAATATCTTTACCGAGTTCATCGAATAAAAATATTTACTATTTAATATTCATGCTAATGTTAAATTACAATAGTCAATAGAAAGTAAACGGTATACACATTTTATTCTTACTCTTGACGTTTGGCTGGATTATCATTTGTTTTGTTTTTTCTGAGTTTATTTCGTTTGTTCATATAGCCATATTTAAGTATGTCGGCCCTTAGTATCTCACTAGTATTATCTTCCTGAGGTATAATGTTATTTGTCATTATGTAAACTGTTATTTTACAGATAATTCGTTCAAAATATAAAAGTTGTGTAACATCAATTGATTATTATTCAATGGAAACAAAATATATAAACTTATGAAACAACGATTTCAATCGAATAAATTAGTGAATAAAAACGTAGAACAGTTTTAAATATCTAGAAAAATATACTTTTATCGTTTTGTTTGTTGACATGACTAATGGTAGGAAAATATACATTCATTTTTATTCCATCGTTACCAACAAATAGTTTTTATACAAAATTTAATTAAAAAAAAAAAAAAAAAAAAAAAAAACGAACAACGATTATACTATTATCTATTATGTTTTTACTATTACTTTGTACTCTATATGTATACGGTTTACGTACTTAAAATGATCAATGATCATTAATTATATATATTCTCGTATGGTATTATAATAGTATACGTATCTTTATTCACTGACAAGACCAGTAATTTTAAATCTTTTTTAAAACAACAATCCCCAAATTATTCAAAATTCGATTTTTTTCGTGACACCTAAAAATATTTTTCCAATGTACCTTCATGTATAAGTTATTTTAAGTGCTGCATGCTACTTGCGTTCCGTAAGATTGTTGATAAAAATTTGCAATATTACAACAGGTAATCCCAAATGCTCGGACGCAACTTACGTATGATATTTATTGACGAGTTATTTTGTATATTGATAATTTTGGTTAGGTATTAATAAATTTGTGATTATATTCTAAATAATTATATCTCTGAAGATTTGCGTTTCCCTCCTCAAATATGGGCTGAGTGTTCCACTAATGTTCAGCGAACCATTAACTCATGTAAATCATTTCATTTGAAATTTAATTCTTCATTTCATCACTCGCACCCTAATATTTTCGTATTCATCAAAGTACTAAAAGAATTTTAAATTAATACGTATATTCTAATGAACAGTTCGAATAAACCAAAAAAAATTATAGAAGTGACCAAAAAGATAAAATAAAATTTATCGAAACTCAAATTGCCAAACTTAACAACAAAGAAATTAATAGTATGTTATTTAAAACTAATGTATGTCATAAATGTTTACCTAATATTGATTTATAACAACATTTATAGATTTTTTTTAATTATATGAAAACCTCTCTATAACGGAATCGCTTGGAACCCAGAACTTTTTTTCCGTTATAGGAAGGTAAAAAAAATCAAGTTTCAAGAATTTACAAATGTGTTAAAAAAAAAAATTATATTTTAGGTAAATATTCGTACAACGTAAATTTATATTTAAAAATTATAAATTTGAGTTTTTCCACGTTAAAATTTTGTAATAATTTCCTTCGTATTTAGTTTTACTCTCTCATTCAACTTATTTAATCTAACTTTATTGAACAAATAGTCAGTGTTGTACGTGGCATATTAGTGAGTTTAAAAGAGTACGAAAATAAACGAAATCATAACAATAAAACGCGAACACAACAGACGATTGAACAGTTCACATTTACAAAATTTTGCTGTAGGTATATTACATATATAATATTTGCTATACGTCTACATGCTTATTAGAAGGTAATAAATAAATCAATATCTTGAGATTTACCATTGGAGCGATATTTCATATAATGATAAAATTAAATATTTTTATATTTAAATAATTTTTTTTTTCGTCTTACAGAGAGTATTTTTGCTAATTAAGTCTCAAAAATGGTCCGTTTTCGTTTTGTAGAGGTTCCGTCTTAGAGATGTCAATTTCATATATTGTTATTTGAACTGGGACTATTGATATATTTCGTTATAAGGAGGATTCCATCTAATAGAGAATCCGTTATAGAGAAGTTTTACTGTTCATATCTGTGTTTTATTTTCGTATTATATTCATACAGTTCTGAAATTAGCAATTTTGTGAAATATTTCAAAATTTTTTTAATAATTAATATAACAATTTATATACCTATACCTATGTTTTTTTGTAGATATGCCTAACTATAAAATTATATCTTTAAGAAATTATCATTCGAGATGCAATTAACACATCAATATATACGACAAGTAACTTGCGTCCTAACTGTTGGGACGCAAGTTCCCTGCTATTATCAATTTGGGACACAAGTAGTATGCACCGATTTTAAGTAAGTCTATAAGACTATAACGGTGTATAAACTTTGATATTTCTGTTTAACTTTTTTGTACTTGAGCGTTTCGAAAAATTATTTGTATTTTGGTCTATTATAAAATCCCAATTAAGTTCGTACTAATTTGTCCTTAATTACGTGCTAAATCGGCTTAGGAATAAATTTTATAAAAAAATATTTGTTTTTACAGCCCCCGTGGTAAATTTTAGATTTTATGCAAATTCCAAAAACATACAAATTGCGAAAATATTCGTGCAAATTCATGCTAATTATTCGCATAAAAAATTGTAATATTTTGAATGTTTGGGAACTAGGGAAATAGATACGTTTAAGATAAATTGTCTAGTAAACAAATTTTTGTACAGTAAATAATAAACAAAATATAAAAGTTCGATAATAAAAAGCACCAACGTCGTTAAAAGCTATAATAATGAGTCACGTAGTGAACTATATAAAAAATAAAACGTACATTTAACGCATTATTCGAATTCACCCCCGCGCAATTGTATAATGTGTCATTTCAGCAATCTGACATCTGTGCTCCAAGTGTATCAATTAGGTACCTACGAGTGTATCTAATCCACAGTATGGCAATATTACTTATTCGTCGTTTTTTGATTTGTAAATGTATTATTTATCGATTCTGGTTATTTTAATAATGCGCATAACATTTTGTTAATTGGATTTTTGAAACTAACTGAAATAAAACCATCGAGTTAAGAGGACACTTCGCCCGCGTACGTACAAAATAGTAAAAACCGTTTCACGAGGGCGACAACCATTCGGACTGTGTAGTCCAAATCGAGCAACCGAATTTTCACACTAGAAAGCGGAGATTTTGAACAGTGCGACATCGCTTTTAATATTTTGATACCACCAATACGAAAAAAGTTCTTAACGTTTCAAATCCCATAATTTTTGTGTTTTTCAAACGCGAATGACTCTTCTTGTGGTTTTTATATCGAAAGAATAAAAACGACGTTGCACAGTCCAAAATCTCCTGCTTCGAGTGTAAAACTTCGGTTGCCAAGTAAGACGACGCATGCGGGTGAAGCGTCCTCCTCTCGAAATCCGACGTGCGAATGTGCGATCGCTATACGGTGCGTCGCGGATGACGTAACACAACGTCGACGAAACGTCGACGCGAACCGATCAGGAACGCATGTCGTTTTCGCGTTGGTCGTCGAACGAGTGGTTGTACCGCCGTCGATCAGCACCGCCGCCGCTTGCGCGTACGACGACGAAGCCGGGACACAGCTAAAAGCCCGTGCGACCCTGGTACCGTGAACTCCCGTTTCATCGACGTCCTCGACGATATCAACGAAATCGACGGCGGGCCGACACGGTTTCGATTCAAGTCCAAGGCGATACCGCAGATAACCGTGACATAATTATTATTATAATGTGACGTACGTTATGCGTCATGGTGCACAATAGTATTATTATTATTATAATCCGTAGAAGTGATTAAGGAGAGCCGGAGAGCGTGTCCTTGCTGCGAGTCCTGTTGGCTGTAAATGCGTGTCAGCGCGTAGTTCGTATCAAAAGGATTAACAGCAGAGCGCACGTGCCCATAATGGCGCACTACAGAAATATTAAATTATTTTCTTTCGCGAAATATTGATCGTTTGCTAATATCGTATTCATTTATTTATTTATCCGGAAAAATGTCTGAAAACTATTTCATTAACTAGTCACGATGTTCACCAACTGTGCTCTTACATTTTTAAATTGATTTTAAATTGTGAGTGATCTTTGAATAGGCTTTAAATTTAGTTATTTTACAATGTTGAATTTACATTTTTTTTTATATATAAACGAGGTATATAGTAGAACCAATGCTTAGATTTTAAACTTTTCTGGTAAGAAAAGTTGATAATTGCACCTTTGGTAGGTAAAAATTATTACTTTTAAAAATAGTAAAAAAAAAAATTAATAAACTGGAATTTTTATGAAAAACTAGTCTTTGATAAAATCAAGTGTACTAATGTTGTTGTAATTATTAAAAAACGAATAACCATAGATGCTTGAAATTATCAACAAACTTTCGTATTAAGTTCAAATATTTTGTAAATATCTTAACTCATTTTTATTTAATAATAGAAATTTTAAATTTTCTATGACCTTTATACGACTCTCGTAGCAGTCAATGTGGTGTTACATGGGTACAAAAAAAAAATAAATTAAAAAATAAATTAATAGTAACGTACGGAGAAGATACAACTGAAGACAGCGATACAAGTACTGAAGATGAAAACGATGATTTAGGTGTAGTACCACTTCAGCCATAACAAACTGTTGATATGTATATTAAAATAATTGTTATTTATAATATTATTATGTACATAGATGTTGTTATTATGTTATTAATATTATTTATTATTATTATTATTATTTTTATTATATTATTTATATTATTTTACAATTTCTACTTTTTGTTCTTAAATAAAAGATTATTATCAGAATATTTGATTTTAAATTAATATCGTAAAATAATTTTTGTGACAATTGTTGGTTTATTGATGTATTTTCGGTAATAATATTCAAATATGGAGAACCCCTGGTTTTCCGTAATCGCGCCGCCGCCGCCGTCTCAATTTATCTGGCTGATATAAACTGAGTACTCAGTTTTATGTACCAAAGTCGGAATTACTCAATAAAATATTCTGCTAAAAATACAAAAATATGTTGTCGTTCAAATAAATAAAAATTTAAAAGGTAAAAATTTTAAGGAATAAATATTTTTTTGTTTTGAAAATTTTGTTTTACAATGGCTTAAATTATGTAAAGTATATTTTTTTTAAAGTTGAAAATTATGGAAATAATTAGTATAGCTGTGTAAGTAATTGTAATTATCATCTACTTTATTTTTATAAATAATTTATAAAATATGAAATGATTAAATCTTCATTAATTTTTACGAAATGAATAATTTACACTTTCAACCTTTCCAGTTCATGCCAATGATCATAAATATTAATTTTGATATGTTTATTTTCAATTTTATGTGATCATAATATAACTTGTAAACACGGCGATAAATTCGATGATCTAGTGTATAAGAAGTTGCCTAAAAAATGTTCCTTAGAATCTCATGACTATGGTAAGGATTTATATGTAATTAATAAAAATTGTAAAATATACATTTTAGTTACCAAAATAATGCACAAAAAAAAAAAAATGGTTCTATTTAATCGAGAACAAACTGAATCGTGGATACACCTGACAACCAATCAATTTGAACTAAAAAAAAAACACGCAAAAGCATAAAAATCTACTTATGATTTTGAGGTCTAATAAATAAAACATGAAATGTATTGAAAATTGAAATTATTAACACATTAGAGTAAATTATTTAAAGACTAATAATTGTTAGTTTTTTTCATATTATCACACAATGCCTATACATCATTACACAATAAGCCAACAATAAAATCTTAAAAAGAAACATAAATCTTAGTTGTTTCAAATTAATAATTCTTATCATTAATTCCATTATTAAATAATTGTGTATGTTTATACATACATAAACTTGAATTTTTAGAATATTTTAAACCAAATTATTACAAGTAGATAGCAGCTGATTTATTCTATAGATATTTTGTAATTATAAAAAAAGATTTCCTAATCTTGACACACCAAAATTGCCAAATGTAAATCGAAATCTATACATAAATAATCTTTTCTGTAGACTACACAATACATAAAACATGATTATAACAAATTGTAATAAAATAATTTCTTGTTGTACATATTAAAAGCATGTTATTCATCTGTGATTCCATAAAAATAATGCAGGTCATTAATTAGCAATTAAGTTTACGATCTATGTTTATGCAATGCATAAAGTAATATCTTACATATGTCATATCACTCATATCACATCATAAGATATCAATTTGTGGTTTATATTACCTACACTGAATCTCACCAAAAATATACAATAATATGTATGTTAAATTTTGTTAAAGTTTTTACTAAAATAATATCCTAAATTTTACTGTACCAGTCGTACCACTATCATTGATTAAAGGAACTAACTAAATTCATCAAAATAAGTTTTGTTTATTGTATGCAAAAATATTAGTTTTGAACATAGTTTGTACATTATAAAATATTTTACTCTTTATTGTTTTTATTAAAATCAATTTAAAAGTAAAAGAAAAAAATCAACATTGAAGTCTTACAACTAAATTCCCATTTTTATTTCTCATTAAGAATACTGAGAATAAATAATAAAAAGTACAAACAACTAATAAATATTATAAATTCAGTCAATATTGGTTGATCTACAACTATTATTCTTTACAAGTATATAAAAATAACGTTTTTGACTACAATACTTAATGTCAAGTAAATTATACGAAAAAAAAATAATAATAATAATAATAAAATACAACTGTTTAACAGATAACATTCAAAACAAATTATAAATAATAACTTTTGTCTTCACTAAAAATATAGAACACATAGTTTAACATATCATAAAAAATGGATTTTAGAAATACATAAGCATAATATTTTAAAGCCATTAAAAATAATATTAAGTGGTACTTTATTTTCAACATAGGTACTACTGTGTATAGTTATTTATTAAAGACAAAAAAAAAATAATAAAATTATACACGGGCAGTGGTTTTTTTCTTTTTCTGGTGTGATGGTTTTGGATATATTTTTTCATAACGGAAACTAGGTGGAGGTAAATTGTTAGTTTTAAAATGCTTTTTCATAGTACCAGAATTTCCTGATGAAACATTTGGAAACTGTTTAGCATATGCAAAAGCAAACTCTCTAGTAACAAATGCATACAGTTCATTTTCCATTTGCCACACTGTAGATTCGTGAAATTTTTGTACGGTCTTTCGAGAGACAGGATGTTTCTTGACAGTCTTTCTTAGATGTGACTTAGAGCCTAGAATTTTAATATCATACTATAGTAATTAAAACAATACACAGCACTAAAATTCTATTGTATATCATTGGATAGTAAATAAAATATAAACCATGTAATATGTATACATACTGTGTTTAAAATGTTCAGAAGCATTGCGAAACATCCCACCAGGAATCAAAAATTCAAGCATCTGTAAATATTCTTCCATTTGTTCGGTGATTCCAACTAAAGTATATTTTTCAAGAACATTACGTTTGGCCTGTTGTAATGCCCACTCACTTCCCGGAATCCTATAAAATAATATTTCTTATACCACACTCTAAATTTAAAACATATTGGGTTAAATAAATGTATATTTTTATAAGAAAACAACTAAAACTACATAATTCACACCACAATATTCATTAGTAATGCATCATCAATCGTAATAATTAAAAGAATAATATACAAACCAGCAGTCAGCTGATTGGCCACATAAGAAAGGAATTTGCAACCACAAAAGATTTGCTTGGCAATCAGACCCTCCTCGCTCAACGCACTCATCAAAAGTTGTTGATGAATCCATATGCTTCTTACGCACTAGATGTGGTCTATAATCATCACCATACCGTAAGAAATAATAGTATGAAACTAACCTGTCCAAAGGTCTGCGTAACAATTGAACATAATATGGCTTCTTGTACCCATATCTTGAAAAAAAAATCAAAAAATGTAATTAAAACATAATATTTAATGTTAGCTAACAGAGTTAAAAGTTATTCAAAAATTACTTTTCAAAATCAATGTACGCAAAATGGCCATGATAAAATGCAGGCCTTGCCCAACGTGTGGTATTTTCAATAAAACGAAACTGAAAGAAATAATTATTAATTTTAATTAACTTATTGAATAAATTCAAGCTTGAGATGAATTTAGCAATCGGGTGGTACCTGATCGTAGACGGAAAGCAAATGTGAGTTGCCCGTAACATTAACATGAAGAACTCGAAATGCATTATGGGAATGCAAGTCATAGGCTACATTGACAAAACTTGTGGATCCGGTCTTCGGCACTCTATTGTAAATTACCAGAGGCTTTTGTTCCTCTAAAATCGTGATAGAATTTTGGTGATAATGTGAAGCAGATGAATCTGAATATACAAATCAAAAATGTCTAATATGAATGTGATAAATCATACTATTACTTAAACAAAATAGATGTGATATGCAAACAATTTATAAGCTACAATTTTAATCTAAGAGGATGACAACGCAATATTTGTATTTTATCTCGGACCTACATACAACACAGATAAAAACAATTTACATAAAATAAATTTTATAATTTTTGAATAATCTTTAAGCAAAATCCCTTATTATAAGTTCTATGAAGGATAATATTTTTAAAGATTTAATATTTTATTATTATTTAACTTTGTATTAGACTTTGAAAATAAAATATTCTTCTCATAAATTTAAATAAACATTTAACTGTTTTGATATAATGTTTAGAAAAAATTAATAAGCCATACCCTCAAAAATATTATTTTCCATGATTTTTATAATAATTGATTTTATTCTAAAATTATTCAAAAACATGAAAAAAAAAATTGATATTGCATGAATGCATTTTTTCTTTTTATGTTGTGCAAGGGGTAAAAGGAAAACAAACGAGCTGACATTCTCCAAATTTTTTGAGCAAGTTAACTACTTTTGACATCATATACATGTCTGTGTAAAATTATGATAGGCAGCATATGCAATGGTACCCAGATGTATATCACCAAATTACTGGCATACCTATCTATTTTGTCATGAGTACCTTTAGCCATTGGCTATTATATAGTAATAAGTATAATATAGTATGATTTGTGTATACTTACCAATATGCTGGAAATTATCATCGCCATTTACAAACTTAGCTACAGCTGCTTGAATTTGAAAATTCTGTTCATGTGACAATATGTGATAGATTACCATTGAGCCCAATACAACTAACATGCATAATACTATAATTACAAGTATGTATGCATGTACCATTTTCTGATGTCTGACTCTGAAAAACATTGTGATAAAAAAGTGAAGAGTGTTCTAATTGGTGTTGCTGTCTATGACGTGGTCTTAACAGTGGTGGAGACTTTTAATTGTCAACTCGGCAGCGTGAACATAGTCATCCATCTCCAACACATCGACAAACTTCCAGAGAATAACTATAAACACGGTAGTAAAATATTAAGATATTTTGAATACTTACTGCTGAACGGTAAGTACACAAGTATTTAACAATGTATAAGTATCGGTATTCATAAAAGAAAGTAAAAACTTGTATAAATAAATGAAAACATACATTTACTCACCATTAGTCGAAATATCGGCTATGTCCGACAACAACAACGAAAGCGCGATCGTTACATATACTATTACTAGTGGAGACTGTGGAGTAGTTATGATATGAGTAAATAAAGTCTTGATCCCGTTCGGTTAACTGCAGTGCTGTTGTCATGAATCGTTTCTACTTGAAAACAGGAAAACTGTTATAAGTCGTGTGGTTGAACAGTGAAAATATTTTACTGATAATGCATACTGGCCAACAAAAATTAATGTATTATCGTATGGACTGTATAATATTTAAGTCATGTACATGACGTCTAATATCAAAATCTTTAAATGTTTATGATTTAAACATTTAATGAGGAAATGTTAAAATGAAGTGGTTATTGTTTGTAACGACAACAGTGATACGACGTCGGCGGCAGTGATAACGTCGACCGTAGTGGAATGTGGTGAAACGTTAACGTAGATAACAAAGAATGAACGGGCCTTGCCCAATACCTCTCATAAAGCCATAGGTAATGTTTAAATGTTATAAATTTAAAATTTACATTTCTTTATTAACTGCATGTGTAATTATTTAAGCTGGAATTTTGATGCAAAGGCATCTTTTTTTCTGGTGTTTTGAAACGTTGGTCCGTAAGTATAAAACGTGTTTTGGGCGATACTGATTATTTTTAAGTTTTTTTTTTTTTTGCATTTTTTGACAATTTTAGTATTTTCTTAGTTTTTTGAGCGTTTTTCTCAATCTGTTCAAAAAACGAATGAAAATTGTTGCGATTAATTAAAGACTTCAGGCAACCTGCCCACAGTATGAATGTACGAATAATAAATTATATAACACGACAAGTTATCGTTGATAACAATTTTTTTTTTAAATTTATTATTTTAGAATGCATAATTGAGAACAGAAGTATAACAGAACTAAACAAGTAACAACTAACAATAGTATTAAAACAAAAAAAAATACACTACTGTAGTATAATAATAAATTTTTTTCAATTTTTAAGCTATAATAAATATAATTTAAATACTTTTTTTAAAGTACATTTTTTGAGTTTCTAAGTTATTTTTTTGAGATTTTTTTTTTGGACATTAAAATCGCAACACTAGTTATTATTAATTTTATTTACTGAGCTGCTGCTAGTTTTGGATTGTCATTTGTCAGCATTCAGAAGACACAAGTACCTGACCTATGAATAATAATATTAATTATTATGAATCGACTCGTTCCTTTGATTATGTGTGTAACTTTGTATCGTTATGTTTCATCATTGTAATAAGCAATTGATAATCAATCGCCAATCAGTATGAGTGTAACGCTTAGACCTCGTATTAGAGTATAAGGTCTACGGTTTAACGCCAAGCCAACTACCTATAATGCCCTCGACTCTATGTGCACATGACCCTCAAGAGCACAATTCTTTAGCTGAAAGAAAATCTTAAATCAATATTCATACTATTATTATTTGAAATTAATCACTATTAATTAGTGGCTTGATTAGTTATTCATTATGAGTTTATGAATACAAAAATTGAAAAATATCAAATTGGATACTTATTGTATTTCTAATGTTTCATGTAAGATTTTCATAGCTATAGTAACTTTAAAATATTATACGCCGCTTTGTTTGTAAATTAATGACTTACTAGATTTAAGATGGATCTTTCATCATTTGTCCGTTTAGAATTCAATAGGTTTGCTTAGTTAATTATAACATTTTTTTTTTTTCTAAAACATTGGTAAATAAACTAGATAATAGTTTCTTTAATAATAGTGTTTAATTATTAATAAAATTATTAAAATTCAAAATTAACATGTGTTGTAAATTTTTTAAATTAAAAATTTATAACTTTCACACAATACATAATAATATATTTAATATATCACCTATACTAGACTTAAATGCATTTTTTTTTTCATTATTAGTTCTTTTTAGATATATTTACAAAGTATTTTAGGTACTCATTTACCTATGTATATTTAAAAGTAGTAGTTTTTGAATTTTTTCTAAATTTTTTTCCATTCATACACAATACACATACATATACATAGTACATAATACATTACTTATATCATTTAAATATATTACAAACTGAAGTAGTAATCGTATTAATTAATATTACTTTGAAGATAAAAGAAACTAGTATTGAGAACCCTTGGCTCTCTTTAGATTAATAAGCATATTTAATACATAAATAGTAGTGGAGTAATCAATATGTCCTTTTTTTTTTTTTTTAAGCTACTTATGACACCAAGACAAGGTTTTGCTTTGTGATTAATAAGTAGTCATGTCATAAACAATGATTTGTCAACACTAGATAAAACATCTTTAGCTAATTTTTTTAAATATTTATTTTATTTAAAAAGTTTTAAGAAAATAAACTCCTTTTACAATATATTTTATTTCTACGACATTACTAGATATAATTATGACACAAGGAAACTAATACAAATTATTATTATAAAAAAACTATTAAAAAAAGTATCAACAGATAACCACAAATAATGTTTGATTTAATTTATTTAACCTGAAATTAAAATAATGATATTGTTATAAACTACTAAATTTACTAAATTTTATACAATTATATAATAGATATAACGCTAAAGCTTTCAACCACTCAGTGGTCTACCTAAATAGATAAATTAAAGAATAATATATAAATTCTGTAAAATATAAATATGTCCACAAATATTAATTAATAGATGCTTATATCAATAGCTGTGACATTTCACTCGTATATTTAATGATTATAAGTTATAACAAATTGTCCTATTTGGGAAAATGTTTAAAAATGTATTAAATTTCTTGTGGAAAACAATCAAAATAATTCCAACTTAAAATTTGATGAAGATAATTTATTCAATGAATTCAGTCATGTAGAACAAGTTTTTAAATTGCAAAATCATGAATAGCAAAAAAAATCAGCTAAATATTTAATAAATATTTAGCTAATATAAATATTTTACACACTATTATTAAATGTTTAAATTTAATAATAGAGCATAGAGAATTTTATAAACTTAATACATATTTGGTTTATGAAATAGTTAAGTTTTATATCACTTTAAATTTTCATGTCTTATAAATTATAATAATTCAAACCTTATTTCCTCTAAAATCCATATTAATAGGGGAAATAATTTTAAATATAAAATTATTCAATTAACAACATTAATTAAATAATTAAGAATAAAGACGCAAATAAAATATTTTATATTTTTATTTTGAGTAATTCAATAATAATAGTAGTATTACAAAATATTATTATCCTTTTTTGGTTGTTAATAAACACGATTTTACATTAGTTTTAAGTACAAGATACATAATATTATGTTATAACACATTTTAAATGAAAAATAAAAATTATAAATAACTATAATATTACACTATTAATGATTTAATTTTTAATACTTTTTGCCTTAAAATAAATACATTGTAAGTTTATGTACTTCATAGACTGCTTTACTTCCAAATGGGATATCAATAATTACAATAGTGTGGGGTTTCTTATTTTGCCCTAACTAAAAACTAGAAGGAACATAATAAGTATTTAATAAGTGATAATACACGATGGTTGAGAAAAACGTTAAATACTGTTTTACATTTTTATATAAAATAATTTATAGAATACAATACTGAAAAAACATAATTAACAGCCATCAATAAATCACATAATTCTGCGACAACAACATAATTTACCAATTATACTACCACTAATGGTATAGAACAACAACATGAAAACTAAATATAATTAATTTAAATTATAATATAAATATCACAAGTGTAACACTTAGAATATATGTTCAATAATAATAACATCATAACAATACTTAGATTTTTTTATAGTTTTAGATTTTAGTATTTTGTACTTCTCTGATAAAACATCACGGTCATGAAGACTGCAACATTATCTACCCAACATATTTACAGACATTGGTAAAGTAATAATGAAATTTACATTTATGCATCCATTAATTTAATATATGGATATGGATTGTGATGATTATGGAGTTCAGTGGTCAATGGTACAGTCGACTTTCTAGGATAAATAACAAATAGAGCTAGTTGTATGATAGAAAGCATACATCCAACAGCATTTGGGTACTAAAACAAAAACAATTCATCAATGATAATTATATTAAACATTAAATAAAATATAGTATATACTATATACTAGAATTATTAATATGATTTAGTCATTATTAGAGCTCGTATGTTTATGCACTTAAAAGTACTGTAACATGTATGCATTTATGCACTAAAACATTAGGAAATATATTATCAAAACATGCACTAAAAATTATAAAATATACATTTTTAGCCAATAAAAACACCAAAATATGCACAAAAATTGTTATTATAACTCATAAAACATAAATATTTTATTTTTATTGCCTAGTAGTTATTTTTATTTATTATTTTTTTAATGCAACTTAAAATACATTTTTTTAAATTACATAGTGTTTTATTTACTTTTATTTACATTATTATTTATTAATTATTACCATCATTAGTGTAACACTGTGCTACTATGGTTTTTTTTAATTTATTCAATTCGTAACTGCATTTATTATCGCTAAGTAAATTGTTGTAGCGTGAAAAGCTTTGTTCTACATCAACTGATGTTACTGAAGCATATTTGAAGAATATAAGATCCTCAACCTTCAAATAATCTTCTATTCCATCCATTGTAATAACTTCATCAGAATGTTCTTTCAAAATTTGTTCCAAGATTTTAAATCCTTTATTTTTTTTAATTATGTTTCGAAATTTATTGTAAATTTCTTTTCCTGTTTTTAATTTAAATTGTCTTTTAAAAAAATATACTAAAATATGCAAAATAAAAATAGTATTATTTGATTCCATTGAACATGAATTAAATTTGTATCCAGATATGCATTAAATTGGATAAATAAAAAATAATATGCAATTTCACAAACATCCGAGCCATAGTCGTCATAATACAACTAAATATATATATATTTAAATATTAAGGTATATGATCGCAATAGGCGAATGTTTACAGTCACCAGTGTATGTTAACATTTACCAAAAATCGTAGTGAATGTTGACAAAATGGTCTCAACATGTTCATACATCCGTGATTTTTAGATAAATATATGACACATTTTTAATTTGTGTATGGTAAATGTTGACTGGTATGATGTTGTGGATTTTACGGATAATCATAAACTCATCGTACCATTAAAAGCAGATGAAACTAAAATTAATTATTTACTATGTAAAGAATAAAGAACTATATAACACTAT
The DNA here is from genome assembly GCF_002803265.2 of Melanaphis sacchari. Taxonomy (NCBI): domain Eukaryota; kingdom Metazoa; phylum Arthropoda; class Insecta; order Hemiptera; family Aphididae; genus Melanaphis; species Melanaphis sacchari. Next base: position 43,487 of record NW_020271220.1, on the reverse strand, counting down.
GCACAAAGCTCACACAGAAACTAGTCATGGAGAGCAAACCAGAATGATGAACAAATTGCACAACAAATTCAAAAATATAGCATTTTAAGTTGTTATGTTATTTTTAATTTATGTGTTCAATGTAAAACCAAACAAAAACTCCGAAAAAAGATATTGTAATCTAACTTATTATAAGTCGTAACCTATTATAAGTTGTGAACTTAATTTCTGGTGTCAAGTAGACTTGGTAGACATGCAAACTTTCAAAAATAGTGAATTTAAATTTATATTAAATTATCAGGATCACCTAACCAAGTTTATTTAATTAAGACTTCTAAAATCTAAAACTGCAGAAAAAGAAAAAGTTGAACATTACTTATTAAATATATATTTCTTTTTTTCAATGCTTCAAACATTTTTCATCCCGACAACAGACAAAAGTTTTGTAATATAAAAAATGTAATAGTAAGAATGGGGGAATACTTCATAATAGTAAATGCCATAATAATTGACCGTGTTGTAATAGATAAAACTTAAATAATTTTTACTTTAACTATATTTATTTGTGAATTTATTACCTATCTATTAGATTACATATTTTGTCAGACAAGTCAACATTCACTATATAACTATTGTGTATGTCAACAAATACTGGTAAATGTCTGCAATGTGAAATATTTAAAAAAAATTATGAAATTCACCAAAATGATAGGTAAATGTCAATATTCACTACCATGCGGTCATACACCTTAACATAAATATATTATATACTGTATTCTATAATATTATTTGAAAGATCTAACTTAATTGTAAGTTACCATCATAAACTTGTCACGTAACATTCGGCCATAAACCAGCCACTGAGCAGAAACAAGGAATGTCATTATAATCAATGGCAGCGGCATTGACTCTGTATTTTTAGTTCTTATCACATGAATCTACAACAATTGTTAATTAAAGAAATAATCAGTTTGTGATTGTGATATTGCTTACAAGATATAAAATACTATTACTTATTTATGTATATGTTTCATCCACTTAATAAAATGGTAGGTACATTTCACGAAAAGTCATTCAGTTCATGAAATAGAACCCATTTTTTTCATTTAATGAAATATTTAAAAATTTCATTAAAATAACGTCATATCTGCATATTATGTAGTCTTCGTCTTACTAATGCAAAACATACTAATATTTAAAATGAGTAGTTTTAGTTTTGAGTTGTTAATTTAGGAATTAGAATAGAACATTATTTGCGTTCTATCGTTGAATTTTTAGAATATTTTAATTTCTAAGCAAGTTATAAATATATAAAATGATGACATTTAATAATACAGTAGACTCTCGATAATTCAAACCTTCGATAATTCGAAACCTTCAGTAATTCGAAGTAAATGCTCGGCCCCTTGAAAATCACGCGGTAATTCGAATAAAAACAATGCAATTAAGTACACTCGGTAATTCGAAATTAAATTTTTGGAAAACTGGCCACTAACACTTGACAATTTGAAGTATCATTCGTTCAATGCTCGGAAATTCGAAGTACATAATATATTCACCAAATGTATTTTATCTGTATTCTTATAATCTTTTTATTAATAATTTACTATACAATCGTGTACAAATTTAGATTATTATTGTCGATAACTATAGAATAATATCGTTAGAACCTTATCGTTTTATTTCTTAATCGTCTCTAATCGTAATTTTATTTAACTCGTCGAGTCGTCGATAGCCGTCAGCCGAATATAGTTTTATTTTTGAAAAAATGAAACTAAATTCAATGAAGCAGAAAACCATTGCAGATTTCTTCAAAAAATAATAATCTTTTATATTAATAATAAAACTAACAATAAATAACTGTAATATGTATGTATCACCTAATTTACTGAAATAACTATAATATGTATGTATGTACAATAATAAAAAATAAAATTTTTTTCTTAACTCTCTATAATTTGAATTTGTTTTGCCCTCTCGTTATTTTGAACTACTCAACAATTCGAACTCTCGGTAATTCAAAGTTTTTCAACAGTCCCGTCAATTTCGAATTATCGAGAGTCGACTGTACTTATAACTTGTTGAAAATTAAATTATAAAAATCCAACAAGAGAATATAAATAATTTTCTTACTTTGTAAGTTTAATAATACCACAATTCGTTCTATTCTAATATTTAAGTTAACAACATAAAACTAGAACAACACATGCAGATATGACATCCTCTTAAATCGATATCTTTTCATAAAATAAGTACTAAAATTTGATATAAAATTTTTTTTTGTCAAATGGCTTTATTATAAATATTATTTTTAAAGATTTAGAATATGTTATTATTTTAATCATTTATAGGTATAATAAATAATTTTAAAATAACATGATAAAGATTAAGTAGTAAGTACTTGAAATTTTATCTTTTTAAATTTAATAACTTCTTTATTAAAACAATTACTTGGAATGTGATAATGACAATTACATTAAATTTTACCTCTGAATTTGTCCACTTCACTTGTATATACTAAACATATTGTAACCACAAAATCTTACAATGTATTGAAGTTGTGTACACCAGCATAAATATAGGTAATTTTTTATCAAAGGTACAGATATAAAAATATAATTATTAGAAATATTAAAAATGAAATGAAAATTATCTATTTCATATTTAATATACCTTAATTAAATAAATAAATAATAACATATCCCAAATTTTTCAAAATAATATCTATAATAAAGACCATTAATTTAGTGAAACAAAATTACACAATATTAAATTCTCGTACTAATTTTTCAAAAGATATCCACTTAATAACATTTATATATATATTACTAAGTGGAAAAAAATTATTTCATTTTATGAACTGAATAAATTATTATGAAATACACAATTACATGAAGTAGATGTGACATATACATGGTGTTTCACAGTGAACTGACAATTGCAATAACTTTCATTCCATTGAACATGAATATTTTGATTTTTTTAAATATGAAACAGGGATTGTTAAAAAAATATCAAAAAATATTTTAAATGTAGCGCAAATGACAATTGACAATTAAAAAAAATTTTTTGAAAATATTCAATAGAACAAAAGTTATTGCAATTGTCGGTTCATTGAGAAACAACCTATATACAATTAAGTTAAAAGTTATGACACTTACTAAATTTGAAAATGGTGCAGCAAAAAATAACATAGTAGTGAGAGAACATAAAAATCCAACACGATCTATAGCATCATTAGTGGTTGAAGAGATGATTGATGTGTCTGATATACTTAAAGGCGTTACTGCAGCCTTCTCCACTGATTGAGGCTGATGTAATTCTATGGATGACACAGTTTTTGACTGCTTTTGATTTACATTTGTGTATGTAATATACACAATCCACGCTATAACAGCAATAGCTGATACTACATACTGCATCACTCGTTTTTAATGTACCAAAAGAAAACGTGTTATAATATAAATAAGTAATTAGTAAGTAAAATATTATAATTTATAACCAATGAGTAAACCTATTCAAGAATAACAAAAAAATTATTATTGAAGAGTTTCTGAAAAATAAAATTATCCTAGTACTATCAATTGCAATTGTACATCTTGAGTTGAATTAAAAAACAAGTTTAATTTTTAAAAAAGAACAATTCTGTCCAATTTTTCTGTGTACTATAAGTAGGTACAAACATTTTTTTTCATTGCACACAATTGGAAAATTAAAAGAAAAAAAAAATTAACACTAAGTTATTTAACTGTAATTATATTGTAATGTATAAAGCTGATTTCTAGTATATTTTACCTATTGCATATTTATTTTATGCAACAATTACACTAACCACATAAAAAACTAGCAACAAATTTGTTTCATGTTATGACAAATCTATAATTAGTTATTCCATAATAAAATAAGGTCTTTTTTGATATTAGAGTAATATTTCTTTCTTTTTTTTATACAAATATTCATAAATCCCAGTTAATCAGGTCAATTAAGTAGTATTTGAGTGTAAATTTGGTATAACCTTATTGTCTGTCTTATTTTAAAAGCAATTTATTATATTAAAATAAATTAAACCACAAGAAAAAAAATGTTAAACATATAAATGCTTGCATATTTTGTGTTCTTTTAGGACTATATGTCAGTTATTGTTGCTATAAAATATGTAAATTATGTAAAATTAGCTGTTGATTAAATACTTCAACTAATTTTATTCTAGAAAGTTGCTTTATGAATAACTTACTTTTTTTGACGTGTATCTATAGTATATCCATATGTATATCGCAAACAGCAAACAGCCAAAAGCATTCACTGACACTAAAGTGCTGTTGACCAATATCATACCATAATACAACCACAGTGAACACCTGAAACAATAGAGTATAATAATATTAATGCTAAATCAGAATAGTAATTGATATTTCATAAAATAGTTTATTTCAATAGTTTGGTAACAATAATAATGATATATTGTTAATAATATTGTACTAGTAAAACAATTATGTGGGAAGCAAGACAGTAGTCTACAAATGTACTTATTTACCACAGTGACATGGTTGTAAAAGTCAAAATAACTTACGATAGAAATCCAGTGACAAATGGTACTACAGACTCGTTCGATACTTTGCCCTTCTTCACGAAATTAACACATATCAATCTGTAACAAATCAACAATATCTACGTCAGTATTGTAGTATGGCAATATATATTATTATCCACGAGCAACTTGTTGTCGATTATCAGGTGTAGTCAACATCTAACACTATGTCCTCAGCAACAGTCGTTCATCGTAGATACATAATAGCGCACTGCCATGGCATTTGGTACTCACAGTCCGGACAAGAACTGGACGCACGTGCACACCGAAGCGGAAACACGCAGCGCATACTCAAAGTCGTATCCGTTCATCGTGGACGCAGCTGATCTCGAGTCCGGGAACTAGGGACTTGCGTGCCGGTGCTCTTGGCGCTTCAGCGGCGATACCGGCCGTGGTGTCGACGCACTCCGAGGACGGTGGACTGACGTCGAACTTCGCCGCCGATGTGTCGAAGGCGGTGAACGCAGCGTACCAGCAGAGTTATCACAACAGCAATAACGGCGACAGCACCACGTCATTACGGTGTACGACGAGACGATTTACAATGCGGATTGTACGGCGCGTGCGTCTCGCATCGAAACCAGTTGGCAGAGACAATAAACAAATGTGGCACAGCGCGGCACGCAAATTCCAAAAGTTATGACCTTTTACGTTAGTTGGTACGTTAAACGTTTGGCAGTAGGCTGTGCTAAATGCTAATATGACGATCGAGTTCCATTACGTGTGCCGTTATGTGTTTGTTTACTCTACAAGTCGATGATAACGGCGACCACCATGACAACTACTACGGCTGGCAATATTATTGTTATGATTCCATGCGCCGATGGTGTTGTATCTCGGCACCTTATCATTTGCTTATCACTCTAGCTAACGACCCGTGGCTGATGCACAGGTGGTATTTCATACCATAAACACATCTATATAATATTGTTTGTATTGTAATTATTTGTAGCAAATGCACAATGGTAGATTATTATTATTATTATTATTATGATTCGTGATTATTATGATAAATGATTAATTATACTACGCTATTACCGGTTGGCTTCCAAACAGTACAAATCTGGTGCGGTATGACTATTGTTCTCGAACGCAGGACCGGCGCTACGAATTGCGGGGCCCCGTGCTAAATAATTGAAACAAAATAATACACAACAATTAATACCTATTTCATATAATAATGTATTCTTCACTTTTAACTTCAAATAAATACACACAATAAAACATATTTTAGATGAATAATTAAAAGAACACGAGTGTGTGAGATACCTAGGTACTGTTTCTCAAGATTAGGCAGGTACCGTAAGACTCTAAGAGTGAGATACTTTGCTACAAATATATTACATTTTAAGTTTAATCCTATACTATAGCTTCAATAATTAAAACGAAAATTACTTGTTGGCATTTTTTTTACATACAAATGTTGAGAGGTAAGAACAATTCAAAAAAATCTGATTTTTATACTAGAAACTTATTTATTTTTTCCCAAAAGTTTGGAGTAAAGTTAAAATACATTGAGGATAAAATTGCACTATGATTAAAATTACCTTACTTCGATGCATATAATAACTATTGGTGCAATGTTTAGAGCTTATATTTTAACTTATTTGAACCTATACATTAGTATATATATATACTAATATATACTAAGATAATAGGTATATTATCGACATGATGACATTTGACATGGTTTACGTCTTACTTTTCGGTAGTTAATCACTCTACAATAATTCTTACCACAAAAATACTTATAATTTTTTATAAGAAATGATACTAACAACCATAATATTAAATGTTATACATTTTATTATTTTAACATGTCATTGTATCAATAATCAGTATTTATAAAAATAAAGTGCTATTAGTACTGATCTCTAGAATATTACTAAACTATTATTTCAACTTTAGTTTGAAAAGTGTAATATTATTAGTAATAATGTTATCTTTCAAAAATTACTACCTAGCTAAATTCCCCGGCTTCGCCTGTGTGTAGTTTGTACTTTCTCAAAATGTTACTTAATTTTATCAAATACCAAATAGTAGCAGTAACTGAATTATAAATAAAACAATAGTAATAATAATAATATTTACGTATAATTCTAATATGTAAATAATATATATATTATTATTTATTGTTAAAAATTTTTTCTATAATTATAATTATAATTTGTATAGGTAATTTAACTTATAACTTAATACAGTTCAAAAGTTCAGCTATTCCGAAATACAAAACTTTAAATAATCTAAGCTAATTCTTTAAAGATTTTATGGGATGTAGCTCCGAGGGAAGGGGGGGGGGGGGGGGCCCCCGGGAAGCAGAAAAAAGCTGCAAATAAACACAAATCGGCTGAGCAGGAGCAAGGACCGATGAAATTCGATTAGGCACAGAGCGAGTAAGTATGAAGAAAAATAATTATGTCAAATGGAAGATGTGAACAGCAGCGTCGACGTCTGCGTCCGCGGTGACAGCTAGAGGGCCCGAATACAAAGAAAAGATATGTCAGACTGGAGACGTGAACAGCAGCGGCGGCAGTGGCGGGCCCTAGGCGTACAGCGACGTGATTGTCGGCCACGAAGTGGCCGGAAGGCATTTCACAACGCGCCGGAAGACGTGTGACAGTCGTATTCGAAGGGCGCGGAATACTCGCAAGTGAACGCGGACGGCTCGCTATCCGTGGTCACGGGCTGAGCACAGTTCCGGGGTCGAGCGGCCACATCGGAAACGGCCAACCTGTGGTCATCGAATCGATTTACACTGTTCGATGAGCATCCGGCCAGTTTTTGGTTATGGCCACCGCGAAACGGTATGTACAATCATTCATGGTCCAGTTCGATGCTTCCGGGACGTTCGCCGTTCACCGTGGTCGCGTCCGTCGTCACAGCCGTCGAACGACCACTAGCTGTTCGTCGGTCTCTTAATGACATCAACAAAATCTGAGCACGTATCGCAAAGCTTTGCTCAATATGGAAATGTATTAAACGTCCGCGTCAAAAGCGGCTATGATCGGTCCAGTAATCCAACAGAATTCAACTTATTACACATTAACAAGATATGTTACATTGTCTAAATTAATTTACGTCCAAATATTAGTGATGTAGCAAATGCAATTGCAAAAACTCCTCAGGAATACCTTAGATAGGTATCTGGCTGTTTTATAACGGATTTAAACACAACATTGGACTTTTAAGGATAGCATCATTTCTAATACAACCATTATACAAAATTTGAAAATCATCCAAGTTTTCAACGGCTGAATATATAAATGGTGTTTGATAAAATAATACATTCTGTGAAATAAGCGATGTTTGAAATTTTACGATGTCTAAAAATGCATTTAGTAACATCGTCGTTTAAATACAAATTATCTATTGCTATGGTAATCATATCGCGTAGTAATTGACAATACTCTTTAATAATAGTAAACAACCGCGCACTGATGAACTAAACGATTATAACTGCAGTAATATGAATACAATCCTCTTTCCCCCCTCCTCTCAGCGAAACAATATGAAAAATCGGACGACGCGTGGTGATACTAAGGAAGGTATTTTGAACAACTCTGTGAAAAAAAAAATTGGAAAAATGTTAATAGTGTTGTCATAAAACGGGAACAAAAAAAGGCTGTTCTTTTATATATATAAGAATAATATATTTAGTCGCTAAGGATTTGTTTTTCTCGAGTGAGCTCCGTTTCCGCAAGGCCCTGTGCAAATTGCATATAATAACAATTTATGTGAAATCTTTTATTACATTTTCTAACTAACCTATAGATAATAATTGTTATTAACATTTATAAAAAAATAAAAAAATAAAAAGAATTTGTAATTTTCTGATGACTATAAATAGATCAAAAAGAGTTACTATACTTTGAAAATTATATAACGCATAAAAAATGATGATATAAACATTTGATAAAAATTTTAAGTATCTACTTAGTACTATATTAGTTTTTGAATTATCTAATAAATTATTTTAACCAATACTTGTTACATAAAGAACGAAACAACAACGATACATAATATTGTGTTATAGCATTTACTTGTAGTATACATGTCCGTACATGTACATATTCGTGTAAACGTGACGATTTATTTAAAACAATTTTTATCTACTATTATTGTGAGTTGTGACTTATATTATAAAACAAATATTGTCAGTATTGAATACATGCATATAATAATGAAATTAGAAAAATAATACCCTTACAAATTTAATAATAAAATAAATGTAAATTATAAAAAATGATCATTGTTATGACTTATGAATATTATACAAAATTATATGAAATGTGATTATAACATTATTTAAGATACATACGTTAAATTGTCGAGTGTCGTCAATATTTCATATAATGATTGTTGATTATTGTCATCCAGCTTGTTTAATATTTATTATGAACTCCGATAATAGTTGTACCTCGGCATTGCGTTGTTTGATTTCTTGAAATCACAGATATTTTTACACGTCTATTTTATTAACGTATTAATACATGATACATGATACATTTACCATTGAGTTCAAATATCATTTTTATTTATTTTTAAAGTAGGTATAGTGCAAAAAAAAAAAATTAAAAATAATAGGTATTAAAATTAAATAATTTTCCTACCTAAATAAGTATTATGAAAATCTTAAGCTATTTCAATCAGACTTTAAATATTATTTATTTTTTTTATTAAAAAATTGTACCCTATTTATTACACACATGAAAACGTGGTCCATATATAAAAAAGTTTTTGACAGTTAAAAATGTAATTCCATATTAATTCTTTAATGTGTTTATATCAAAAGAAGAAAAAATGATTCATGTACTTATTGAAGGCACAAAATTGGAACCAAAAAGCAGATTAATGACAATTATAAAATATAACGTGTTGATATATTTTAGGAACCTATTTAAGATTACGTATTATCATAATGAATTCTGTTTTCATCTCATTTGATTATTATAAGACATAATGATGTTAACAAAGTTTAATTGTTAGTCAAATTTTATTATACTCATTACTATACCAGTCAAGTATACAAACATAATAAATATAAACATATAAACTGAGTATTTTCTAATTTAATAATAAAAAAAATAATAATTTTATTGGAACAATAGATTATATTCTACAGGTAAACAATAGGCACATGATTGTTCATTAATCATTACATTTCCGGCATACGCGTAGTATGTATATGCGTTGCATTAGTTTTATAATATAAAATATGGACAAAAATATCCTAAAGAAACTTATAAATACATAAAATAGAGAAAGCTAAAAACTATGTATACTAATTTTAACAGTAACAAATGAAAAAAAAAAAGGTCCTTAGTTATAAATCTTAATGAAGATCATTTATCATAGTTGAAAAATCATGGTTTATTTTATATTGTTATTGTTATTAAAATTGAAATTATGATGTAAACTTAAGCTATAGTTAGGTTACGTGAAAATTAATCATAAATTAAATTTAGAAAGATTTTTATAACATTTTTATTATTAATCTTTTATACAACAGTTTACATTTAATAAAAAGTAAGTTTTTTTTTTAAATAAACTAGTAGCTTTAAACATATTTATAACAAGCAATACGATTAAATGTTTTTTCTTGTGGTCGTGAAATTCACTGCGACTTAATTACTCGCATTTTTACATAAAAATAATAGGTCATCTGTGTAATATACCAGTTATATCTGGTATATCTGTGTATATATTTATAAGATATTGTAACAATAATATATATTATTGTTACATGACACCTATGTATGTGTCAATTCCGTAGTAGGCAATAGTGGGATATTTATGCTGAGATAAACATTGTTAATGATTGTGAGGCCTGTGGCCAATACGCACCGTTTATCGAAAGGGCAGTTCGAGACTGACCAGCAATAAACACGAACTCACCAAAAAACATGAACTCACCAACACCGGGATTGTTTACCACCATCTACATTTTGTTAAGTACAAACCAAAAATATATTTTGAACAGAGATTTATAAACCAAACGTGTTTTATTTATTGATAAGATCCCACATACCGTGTTCTAACCCCCTAGCTACGGAAAATTTATCCATAAGGACCAGAAAACCTTCCCTGGATAACTAATATAGTAACTAGGTTCCCCAGCCACGTTACAATATTTTTTTGTAATTTCATTAGTGAATATATTTTACATATAATACAAACGTTATATTGTTGGTCAATTTTTTTATGTTTTTGATAAATCATTCAAATAATAATAAAAACAATTTTAAGAGCATTATTATTTTTGAAATATACATATACATATATATGTATAGATACGTCTACGAATATCACTTATTTAACACATATTTATTTGTTTAATTGCACGTATACATTTACAACTGTTTTCACCTACTGTTTAATTATCTTCTATCACAGTTATTTATGTTTGAAATCAATTTAACTACTTGTTTAAATCACACATTTTAATGTTTATTAATGATAAAATAATTGTAAATATTTTATTTTATTTCAGTATTATATAATAAACAATTTTAAGCTAAATATACAGAACAGAATATTTATCTTATAAATAAATGCATACCTATAAATTGTTATTAAAATTTGTTCATGTTAAAGTAAATTTACATGTATAATAAAAAAAATTTAAGTTTTTTTTTTTGCGAGGAGGAAGGGGGATTATGGATTGTTTTGAAAACTGAGGGACTTTTCACATAGAAACAAATCTCAATATTGATGGATTTTTAGAAGATTTTATTATATTATCTGGTATAAAATATTATTATTAATAATCTAATATTCTATACAGACAAAGTTAATTTCAATTTCAATTAGAAAACATGTATTGATGATAAGTGATAATAGTAAAACAATTTTTTTAGTAATTAAATAGATAGGTAATCAAATTTAAAATATTTTGTTTCAGTATGAGAATTTTGTATATGACGTTATGACTTTTTATTGACGAATAAACAAATAAAAATTCGAAACGAATTACATATTTAATTATATGAAATATAATACATTTATAACAATAAATAATGTTAATTAATTCCAACAAAATAAATAGTTTTATTATACGACTTAGTGGTTTAAATACCACCAATAAATAAAAATGTACATTATTAGTTTTTTTTTTGTTATTCACCTTTACTTAAACATACACAAATGTTATCATTATTGTAGTGAAATTTTGTAACTACGGTAAATCATCAGTTTATTATTGTTATTAATTTATTATATTTTCATTAAATAACATATATAACAATACTATATTATTATTATTTTTATTATTATTACCTAGTATTGTTGTTTTTTATCTTGGACTCGTATCTATCTTAACAAAAAAATATCCTCAGTGTCCAGTGATGGATAATAAAGTGTTACTTAAAAATAACACTATACATAAATAATTTTATAACTGTTAAATAAAGAATATTATGATTTATACATTAAACCAGGGGTCTCCAACCTTTTTTTACGGCGAGCCAAAATTTTTAGAAATGTGTTGTCTAAAAAAAAAAAAAATGTTGTCTATCTAGGGTTCTAGGAATATCTAATAGATTATGAAATTGAGAAATAAATAAGAATAGATGAGATTTATTTAAAAAAATGTATGTTTATTTATATAATTTTTTAATTTATTAATTAATTTAATAAAAAATAAATTAAAAACAATGAAAATTAATAAATTATTTTCAAAACATTAATTAGCTTGGCGGGCCGGATCCGGCACACGGGCCATAGGTTGGAGACCCCTGCATTAAACTATTACTCGGATGACCTGAAGTATATCTTTCGTTAGACACGGTCTAAGACGTTTTCGAATTTTATTTTTATAATTTTAGTAATGAAATTATTTATGAGGAACTATGTATATTTTAAAATATTAGATATGATTATTAATCAATTTTCGAGAAGTTTTAACTAAAAAATAATTTGCAACTTTTTGTAATTTTGAAGAAATATGCATTCCATTTACTTAAGAAAAAATTGTGTGCACGTATACAATAAAGATACGTAACTTGATAATTAATCGACTACATTGGTGGTGGTGCTATACTAGTTGTTAAGCGATACTCAAGTATACAATGTATATGTATATCTGTAAAACTGAAGCATCGTTGCTTTTAAAATCTACCATTTTAAATGAGTCAATTTATACAACAATATTTACACACACGTCACATCACTATTTTCGCGTATCCATTAGTGTTGATTAAACCTCCACCAATCTGATATTTAATCGTAATACACCGTCACCACCTATTAAGCCTTTTAAGCAAGCTAACACACGTTCAAACTTATTTTATTATATTATGTAAAATACTTATATAATACACCAGTCTTTAAAATATCCAAATTTTTTTACTACAATCATAGTCCCGAATCGGCCAAATCTAAATAAAAAAATAAATGCTCTAAAACTAGAACCAATGCCCGTGGATTTCTTTAACCTAAAATGGATAATATAAATTAAATAGCAATACGTATAAATATATTATTTTATAACTGTGAACAAAATTAAATTGTAATAAATAAATTAATATATTAATTTACTCAAAAAAATTATTGATTTAATTTACTCTAACATATTATTATTTATCAAATTATTGTATTATATATTATATAATAGGTATCTTATAGTTAATTTATACAAATAAAGCGATGACTTTAAATAGTGCTGTAATATTTTACTAAAATATTGTTTAAAGCACATTTTTAAATTTCGTACTACACGTCTATAACTTCACTTTTCGTACTACATATACAATTTTACGGGTTGTAATACACTATGTAAATTTACTGATTTACCACTAAATGTTCTTGTTAGGGTTTAATTTATAATTAAATTTAACATAATAATAACATTTTGTATATAAACTGTAATTGTTATACTATTTAATTTAATATGATGCTTTTACAATACAATTTACCGTTTACAATTTAATCTAAAAATTTATAGAATATAATAATGTTATTATAAAAATATGATTCGTAAATGCTTGAAATATCCGAGAGAAACGTTTTCGAATTATAATAAAATAACTAAAACCGTTTTTTATCGTTTTTGTTTCCGTAAAATTTTCTGTACCTATATCTATATCATAAATCTTCTCAGCGTTGAAAACGGGCATATACATTATTACTAACTATTCTAAAATAGGTTAGGTAGGTATATTCTAAAACCAATGTAGATACTCACAATAGACACATTATTTTGACGTTCGATTTTAACAGTGAAAATGTTCAGTAATCATCTGATATAATAATAATCGTGGAAACAGTATTGTAATGCTCTGATGAAATTGTTGAATCGTTAGTGAAAAATGAAAATGTATAGTTCGTCAGTCGTCCTCTTCAATAATTGCAGGAATGATTTGATATGACGTTCTAACGTTCTTCTCTCTAAAACCACGGTTTAAATATGATTGTATTGTTATGTTATGCATAAAAAAAAACCGTAACAGTGGCGCTATCATGTCCGTAAGAAAACGACGACGGTGCGTGACGGCTGTGTTATCATAACCGCGCTGCCTCGGTACGGTATTGGTGGTGGCGACGGTGGAGTCGATGTCTTACATAACACGCCCACTCAAACGACGACAAACCAGCTTCACTAATTCTTGGTGAATACATTCATCTCTAATCTTTTTGTAAATGCTGTATCGGTTATACAAATGCAGCATCTGTTTCGGGTGGAGCACGGTGACGGTTTGTATGTGATACAATGCCACGCCTCAAAATTTTATGACTATTGACTGTGTAAATTGTTCTTTTTTCTTCTTGTTCATTAGTGTAAAAGTATTCAAGTATATATATATATATATATATGTATGTATGTATGTATGTATATGTATATATCCCACATTACTACCGCCAAAAATTTTGTGAATTATTAAAAAATGTCCGTGTAAAAATAAATTAACTAACACTTTCGAACTAATAATACTTTCTATAATTGAAATTAAATAAAAACAAAATTATTATACAATTAAATTAATACTCTGAAAACATTCTGACGATATAAACGCGGTGTCGAAGGCAGTACTGGAGATACACTCGAGTATCCCCATGCTTAAGGCTTATTCAGCACATTTATCCAGACATACGATGGCTTATACAATGTATATACAATATTATGAAACTATGTATTGTAAAATTTGTATTGATAATCAAAAACTAAGTTATTTAATTCTTAATATACTCATGATTTTTCAGGTTTAAAAGGCAGCTGGATATAACGTTCATAATCAATGATGACACTGAAATATGGTAATATATGAAAACCAAGACATTTAGTCTATATAATAGTCAATACTATACTAAGCAATTTAAGTTAAATAAGAGTTGGTAAGTACTTATAAATTTAAACTATACAGTTCATACTTCATATTATATATTTATTATTTATATATAATAATATTATTTATAAGCGATTAAGTACTTGGTATACTATACGTTAATTAAACAATCTGTCAAAAGAAAATCTTGTAGTTCAAATTGTTCGTATACTTTGAAATTAGATACATATATAATTTATGTATTGTTATTACTAATAACTTGATTGTAATAACTCATTGGTTATAAATACACAACAATTTCATTCATTACTTTGATATATATGATGTATATAATGTACCTGTCTATAGTTTTGTAGTGTAATGGCAGATTTAATTAATATTTATTCTATTTAAGATTAAGTTTCAGTACCTAATGAATATTTATTTTTTGATAAGTTTGTCATAAGTCATAACGTTATACGACTATATTATAAATAGGCTAAAATTATCAGCTAATTATACGCTAAATGGGATTCGAAACAAACCGTTCATAAGAAATTTTGTAATAGGTACATTTTCAAGCTTTAACTATTAAAATTAAAAAATTTTAAATGTTGATAGGTTTATACACTTATTCTTTAATTATGTAGGTATAATTATTAGCCAATGAGTGGTAATGTACATAATATCTACATGATCGAAAGAAATTGATAAGCAAAGTTCGTTTATTTTCTCATCAAATAATTATTAAATTATTAATATCGAAATTATACGTTGGAAAGTACCAAACATTATATTTTTATGGTTAATTTATTCCAAAATTCGTCAGGTAATAGGTATCTTCTTATAAAGGTCCAGATTCAGGGTAAACTTTTTAATTGTGAGTCATATGGTAATGCGATGTATGAAGACTTGAACACATTGACATTTTAAAATCTTATCTACAATTTTCATGTATTACCCGTGTCTCAACCATGCTGATGAGAGAAATTGTTTTACTTGATTATATAATAATATTTAATATTATATTTTTCTACGGAACTTCGACGTATTTTTCTGCTTACGTATGAAATTTTTAAGTATACTTATTGAATATTATGGTTATTTTTTTTTTAATAATAGCACGTATCTATACAGACCGTTATTATTTATATTATTATAGATACTCAAAACTCAAATAAACTATTCTTACATTACAGCGCAAAATCTTGTCATCAAAATTGCCATGAAAATTTAAATATATATGTTTAAACGAATAAATATATATTACTACTAGTTTTTATTACCTTATAAGTCAAAAATACTAAATATTAACGCACCGTAATATAGGTACTTTCCTTTTTTCGATTTGTCAGTATGTCGTTAATTGTTAAATATTGATTTTAAATGTATATAGACAAAAAATTTAACTAAGCATTATTTTCTAAACAGTTAAATAGCGTTCAAAGTTGTATCTTATAAATGTTACGGCATTCCAAAAATGAATGTTGAGATGCAAATGCATTTCATACCCCAAAATGTTAATATCATAAGTTTAAAATAAAAATAAATAATATTATATATTTCCCAAAAATATCAAAATTGTTTTACTAATTTTCAGCTTATTACTGTTTTACAATAGTATTTACATTCATTTTAGAAATATTTTAATAACTTTTTTTATTATTTTTATACATAATATGAAAAGTAAGTTAAAAAAAAAAAATGAGTAATTTAACATGTGAATATTTTTTTTCTTGTGGTCTTGACATTTATTGTAATCCAAATACTCACATTTTTAGACTAAAATAATAGAAGGCTATCTGAGTTATATAATATATTTTTATGAATATTTTTTTAATTACTCCTTAAGGTAATAGGTTTTATATTTAACAACTAAGTTATATTGTTATTCATTTTTTTAGATACGTATACATTAAAAATAATTGAAGTAATAATAAAAATAAATTTAGGTGCATTATATATAATAATAAAAATATGTTTACGCCTAAGAAAAATGTGACACGTCCCTAATAGCTTAATTGCACTTGTACATGTACGACTCCAATGACAAGCAGTTATTTTATACTATAGTTATCTAGGTATAAAATGAGTATTTACTGTTTATTGACGATAAAATAATTTTAAATAGGTAATTTATCTAATTTCAATTGTGTTATAAACAATTTTAAGCCAAGTAAGAAATAGAACAAAATATGTATTCTGATAAGAAATAAATAAATGCAAACCTATAAATTGATATACAGATTTGTTCATGTTATAAATAAATATAAATGTATAAAGGAAACTATATTTTTACCATAAAAAGAGAAGAACATTAAGTATGCAAGATCATTTTTAATATTTTGATACCAAAAAAGTTGTGGAAGTGCGCGTGGTGCCGCTTTGTTATACATTAAGTATCAAGTGGGTCACGCTATAATGGATGTGTTAATATTGCATTCAGGAATCATTATATACAAAAACGATTTTGAGCGGAGAAGGCCTGTCTGCCTATTTCACTAAATATATTTCACGATATGTTTTTTAATATAGCTATTAAAATAATACATATATTTATATTATATATCATATTACATTATTGTTTTTAATTTTTAAGAACAATAAACATTAAAGTTAAGTGCCTTCTTACTGTAAAACAGTATGAATAGATTCATGATTCATAGTATTAATATTTAATAGATATCTTAAAATCAATCTACGTATTTTAAAAATATCATTGCGTATAGTAAAATAAAATTCATATTATATACGTAATATTTTAAGTCCTGACAAATGACGTTTTTGAATTATAACAAACTAATTAACATTGTTATTCATTATTAAATTATGTAAATGTGTCTAAATTTGTACTTAAAATATCTATAAAAATAAATTTACTTAGACATCTTTTAGTTCAATATGAAATACTTATGAAAAATCTTATGTTAAATTTTTAAATTTTGGATAAAAAAAATTAATTCTACAAAAAAAAACGTCTGCAAAATTACGAAAAAGTTTTAACATTTTAGCAATTTTGAGCAATTCTAACTTTAAAATATATATTTAAAAAATTGTGCCAATATAAATTTTTAATATTTTTTTACAAATACAAGAAAATCCTAAAAATCCTATAAGGAATCTTGTAAACAATTTTCAAGAATTTTAATCCAATGAATAATTTTTTGTAGTCATTAAATGTCGCAAACATAAATATTTTATGAAAATTTCAAATACCAACGGTTATTTATTTTTTAAATTACAAAAAAAGACTAAAAATCTACTTTATCTAAAATTAATATTTTTTTTACGATTATTTTGAAAATACTGAGAATCTTAAATTTTTACTCCTTCGTACAAACTAGATTCAATTGTCTATTAGAAATTATTAATAAATTTGAAGATTGAAATATTTTATTATCTACTTATCGTGTATACAGACAATAAAATACATATCATTGTAAAATCTATAGATTCATCGCTCCATTGAAAATTTAAACATTTTTATTGTTTAAAATCCATTATTTTTTTGCTTTCAAAATTACTAATTATAGTCAAAAACATCGTAAATATTATATAATAACTAATATTTTTTTTAGTTTAAGGCACTTTTTTACCAGTGATTCAAAAATGCATGAAATATAAAAATTAAAGTAATGATATACCATATATTTTTGTTATTAACTTATAAGTCTGCATACTATAGAGTATTTTTATTAATGTAAAATTATAAATTGCTTAAAATTTTCTAAATTGGTAGCATATTTTCTGGTATAAAAGGTGATACGTATATAAAAACATCACTATAAAACAAATTAAAACTTAAAATACGTGATTAAATTCTAATATATGATGTAAAGTTGGTCAATTTAGTGGACAGGTTTAATTCAATTAGTTAAGTCAACTAAACTGTCAACATCAATATGATATAATTAATACTTGATACATTTAACTCTAATACTTCATATAAAAAATTGTATATTTGTACTAACTAAGCTCAATTAAAAAAAGAGTTAGTTACGAAGCCAATATCTTTTAACTTGGGTTGTCAGTATTTAAAATTTTAATACCGGTATCTATTATTTTTTTATTACCGATATCTACGGTATTACCCAAAAATTACCGAAGTAATTATCATAAACTGAGTGATTATTTGACGTCAAAACAAACAATGGGGTACTGTCATAATATCACTATTATATATTATTTTGAATTAGTAAGAATTTAAAATTTAAATATATTAAGATTTAAAATTTTTACTTAAGTTGACAATGCATAAAATTGGGTTTATAAAATCAATTGAGATACGTTTTACATTGTATAAATTTAAAAAAAAAACAGTACCTTATATGGGCTGTGAAATATATGTACGTATTATTTAATTATATTGAACATAAGTGTAGCTAGAATTGTTTACAAAAAAAAAATACAGATTAAAATTTGTATTCAAAGCCACGAAATGATAATAAAAGTAAAACGATTTATTTGGAAATAATTTAGATAGTAATATATAAAATATTCTGTTGCCAAATTTTAATGTAAATAAGTACAGTTAATTTTGTATCATATTTTGACCTGCAGTTATCTATAAACATTTGAATAGAAATGCGTAAACAATAATTAAATATTTTATCATATTTCATAAAACAAATTTAAAGTAATTAAAAATTTTTCTTAGTTCTAAAATAAAAAATGATATAATCATCATATCAAATCGTTGTAGCATATGTTTACATAAATGTTCAATAGTTTTATAGATGAAAAAAGTAATAAAAACACACAAAAATAGAATTTTAACTTATCAACCACAAGAATAGGCCAATGTTAAATTACTTTTCTGCAGACTATAAACTTTACTAAAAGTGTACCACCACTACAAGATTATGATATTGTCCTAGTTACTGAAATAAAATATAAAAATTTGTGACAATTACAATGCTTGCGTTGTGGCTATCTACTGTATTTTTGTTTTATTTGGGTAACTATAGACTATAGTTATGTATTTGCCGTCTATAATATTCACTAATCGGCAATAGAAGGATCAAAGTAAAATCTATTTTGGAACATCATATATTATAACACTAATTTGAGTTAATTATTTTCTAGGGCTTGAAAACTTGTTAATTGGAAATATACTTGTGTCATAAAAAGAAAAAAGAAAAAACATACCTACTATCAATTATGATATGAATAATCTTCACTCGAAAATATGAGTAGCTGCTCCAATCCCCCTGACTAAAAAATTATCAATGTATTTTGTAAGTCAATATTTTTTGAAAAGTAGTCAGCTTCAAGTTATCAAATAAAATGATATAATATATTTTACTATATGCTGAGATTTTAAAATAGATGAATTATTAATTAACCATGAATGAACTAAAACACACAGAGAATTTAACTATTTTATTTTTTTTTAACTCGTTAGTTAATATTGAAGTATGTAAGTTAAGTTTAAAATTCAAATTTATTTTTATTTATTTTAACTCACAAAAACTGCAATTAGTTTTAAATATTAAAAAAAAAGTAAATAGTTTAAAATGTTTTCAAAAGACATAGTAAATTTTTTTTTAATTCTTACAAATAATTTCACTTGTGTAAGTACCATACATATTATACTATATTAATGCTTATATTAACAATTGGTAAAAATTTCAAGTATCTGTCATTATTTGTTAATGAATTATAACAAAATAAAAAAATCGATTATGTCAAAAACTGATTTTGTGTAGTAATTATTAAGAAAAGTACAGGAAATTAATTTTTACTCTGTAAAATTTTTATAAATATATTATCTTGTATTAAAATACTAAAATAAACATACATTATTTTAAAATAAAAATATAATTAATTTATTAAAGATTATAATGTTAAAACTTTGGATAGGTGCCTCAATTTTTCTTTCTTAAAAACTATCTTTTAGAACTCAAAATGTTTGCCTCAAACGTAAAAAAGTTTACTACACCACTGCAGAATTCATCTCAGATAGTACATTTTATAAATACAATTTTTATATTATACATGACAATATACTTTTATTGTAAATCGGGTAATATACAATTAATTAAAAATGTTTATATTATTTATTACATTCATACATGTAATTGTTTTGAATTAATTATGATGCTGCCTACTGAATTGTTGATTTTTATTTTGTTCAATGTTCATACATTAACATTATTACAATGATACGTAGCCTTATTGGTATATTTAATATTTACAATACAGTTTGTATTATATAGAATTTTCCATACTCGAATTTTATTATTGTTATTCACAATTTTGGTTTCCAATTTATTTTTACTTCGCTGATTTTGGACGGAAACCATTAAAAATATTGTATTTACGCGAGTTACGTCACGATTTTATAGTTTTCCTGTACTCGCCAATTTTTAAGTATTTGCATGCCTATTATTTATTATCTTATGGTAAACTGTATCATCATTTTTGTAAAGAAAAAACTCACAACTAACCGTACGGACTACAGATCAATTCAATATGATTACGAAATTTACCTCTACCTATTTGTTCAAAGGTTTTGTTATCGAAGACGGAAATATTATAAAATAATTACGATTTTTGAAACTCCACAACACCAATTATATTTTATTCGGCCGCGTCTGATATAATGATGTAACATACGATTTTGTCGTATATATAAGCAACGTGGGTGTAGTATATTATATATAGAATAGTAGTTATATCGCCGCTACATTGTAAACTACTATATAATAATACAGGTAACGCGGGACTTGAGATGATAATTAAAATCATAGAGCAAAATACTATTCAGTCGATCGGTGTATAATATGTACATTGTATGTGTTTAGTGATGCGTGCTGTCGATAACTACACTCTATATAATATTATATACCTTATGTAACCTTTGCGACATTGTAAATAAGTAATAAGTTATTACTAATAACGATCGGCGCTACTAATAAACGTAATCTAACTGTTGTTACCGTGGGCGTATATAGATGCTGGGTAGGGTGTTAACATTATGATTGAAACGGCTGACATTATATACGAATGCAACGTGTGCGCTAGACGCGTGTCACTTTTTTTCGGAGCAAAAATGTGTCGTACGAAACGACGGCTAAGAGGGGAGTGTCACGCGGGTCACGTGTTTGTGGATGCTCTAGTGGGTGAAATGCCAAACGTAGGTAGAAGCACGACAGATATTATAACTTTAAGTTTTACCACCTATACTATGCTACTAGACGGGAAATGAAGAATTAGATTTTAAATAATAATGAAAGAAATTGAGGGAGTAAGGGAGAAATAGGCTATATAAGTACAGTAGAAACCGTTTATAATGACATTCAAGGGACTAGTCAAAATTGGTCATAATAACCGATTGTCATTATAACCAAAATGACAAAAATTAAATTAAAAACTCTTTTATATACTCGCAATGAACAAAATATTTTATTACAATAACATTTTTAATGTGTTATTATATTATATTTATGTATATAAATCGTAAATTTAATTCATATAGAAAAAAAATAATAATACAATTTTTTAACATTTAATTATTATAATATATTTTAAAATGAAATTTACTGTGTATTAAAAAAATCCGTAATCTTAGTTTGAATTTTATTCGTATAAAATCATTCTTACTTTTCGCTATTAGTGTTTTCGCTATTAAAATATTTTGCGATTTTGACTTTCGCGGTTTTCACATAGACTCTGTTTTAAGACCTTCCATTAAATTAATAAAGTCATTATAGATAAAATCTTTTTCCATTAAAATCAAAAATAATCGTTATAACATCCGTGTAGTCATTATAATCGATACAAATTAGTACATACAATATAGGAGTTTTACCGGGACTTGCAATCTAAGGTCATTACACCCGGTGTCATTATAAACGGTTTCTACTGTATATTCTATTCATGAATATTATTTATAAATTTATATGTAAATTGAATTCAGTGAAGGATAGGCCTTTCTGGAAATCAAGATTTTACCGATGGAGCCTTGACCATGTATAATATAATACAGTGTATAGTATAATATGTATTATATTCATGGTGATTGGTGGCATTAAGCTACTTTGATTAAAATAACATACTTAGTACTAAGTAACTACGTTACATAAGTTACAGATCAATATTTACGTAAATAGGCTATTGAAACAATAATGCTCAGTGCCCATTAGATACTTATTAATTATTATAAATAGGTTATATACTTTTACCATAATACTTTTGTAATATTTACAAATCATTAAAATCATTTATTATACTACAGTAAAACCTGTCCTATGCCGAATTGCACGGGATCAATGAAAATTTCTGTTTTAAGTAAGTTTCCGTGTAACTAAATAAAAAGGAAAATTCTATACTATAGAGTTACAATATTTTGCATGATTAAAATTTAAGGTTATAACATTTTTCGGCCTATAATAAAAATTAAAATGTTGAAAATTAATAAATATCATAGGCTACAATAAATTTTAATTTTTAGTAAAAAATCATTTAATATGTATAAATTAGATATTTCAAAATAATGATAAATTTAAATTCCAAAATTTAAAGAACATAAAATTTAGTAGGTATTAATCAAATAATAATATGATAAAATAAAGTAAGCAGATTAAAATATAATTAAAAATTCAAAAATTGGAGTAAAGTTTTGTCCAGTTTTTTCTTTAGCAAATTAACAACTTTTTTCTATAATTTTCATTTTTTTCATTTAAACTTAAACAAATTTTTGAAGACATTGTGAGAACAAGTAAAACGAGATGAAAGACAGGAAAACTACGACCATACGGTTTGACAATAATGAGCACTGATAATATAGATTCTAGATAAAATGTAGTTATCTATCAACACGTATGACGCTGACCTTAATAATTGTTTAATAATAAAATAAATGTAGGTATCTAAAATATTTTTGTTCATTTTATGATATGTTTTTCCGTTTGTTAAAGATATACGAGTATGTGTATGATTTACGGGACCAAAAAAAGCTTTCCGTTTTACGTTAGACAGGTTCCGTTTTATTAAGGGTTTAATTTTTTGTTAAATTATAAAAATCTCCTGGGACCATAATAAATTTACGCACATAACAGGATTTCGTCTTAACAAGAGTCCGTATAAAACAGGTTTTACTGTATTTAGTATTTAATTAATAGAATCAGTAGTTATAAATGATAATTTATTAATTTATTACAATAGGTGCTATAAAAAATTAGTTATAATGCTATTTACCAACTAGTGCAAACTCTGGTATAGATACGATGCATAATACCTACACATATATATATATACTAATTGACAGGGTTAAGCAGTATCTTCGATACAAGTGTCTAAGATACGTATCTTAAATACGATTGTATCTTGTATCTTGATACAATTATAATATGAAGTATCGAGTATCTAGTATCTTAATACTCCAAATCCAAGTACCTATTTAGTATCTAGCATCGCGATACTAATTTTTGAGTATCTTGCCTATACCTGCAGCTAATTGAGACCGAACAGGCTTGGGAGGACAAAACTATTCAAATTTCACTAAAAAATATATCGAGACTTAAGCACTGAAAAACATTAAAATATGAATGCCTCTTTAAAAATCTAAATATATATATAACGTAATATGTGTTAGGCATATTGTATACATTTTTATAGTTCTCGTTGAAATAAAATCCCAATACTATCAACACTAAATTGATTCATTAAGATAAAATATTCGAATCAAAACATCAACTTCTTTTCTTTGAATCTCAATATATCTATAGACCTAATAATATATAAGTAGGTACTTATTATGTGTTTTCAGCTGACAATTTTAGAATTTGCTTGTACTTTTGATAGAATATTGTATAATAAATACCTACCGATATTATATCATGGTTCAGTTAAAACCAGTTGAGTTAAATATCATACTTAATATTATTTTATTAAAACTGCCCAGAATAGTTAACTCAATTGTTTACTCTCTGCACAACGATAAATATTAACTACATTTATTGAGTGTTTTGTTTACTTCTAGACAAAACTTCGATGATGACATTTCAATTCATTCTTTTGAAATATCAAAAACTTATTTTATATTTCGTTTCCCATCTTAATCTAATTTTTTTTCTGGTTGTATTGAAAAGTATTAAGCATTTTGACCTCTCAAAAGTACTTATTAGATCCAGTTTGCAAACAAAAACCACTTTTAAATTTGTTTTTACTATACAATGTGTCTACGCATACAAAAATAAAAAACAACTTCAAATATATATATATATATATATGTAAATAGTACATAAAAACCTAAATATTTTGAAATTATTATCATTGATAAATAATATATTCTTAGATAAATATTTTTCTAAAATTTTATCAAAAACTTGTTTTTTTTATAAAATTTTCGTTTTTACCTGTTTTTTTATTTTTTGTTAGTTTTATTTTTCTGTTTGTTAAATGATATTTGAACAAACAATACTGTGAATTCTATGTCTTATTTTAAAAATATAAATCTATTCGATTGCTGATAAATGATGATGCAATAATAATAAAGTGAAAAAATTAAATACAGCATACAATATTATCATAATATTGTACGCTATAATTTATTTATACAATAATATTACACCTGCCTTTATCTTTAATTCTTATTAAAGTAGGTATACAATTTACAATGTTAGAGGATCTCTGTGAAGTGAAGCTGTATTCGTTACGAAAATGTTTACATTTCCTTCGCCTAACCCAGTCTTTCGTCCAGTAGAATTATAATATTATAATAATATAATATATAGTCATATATACCTAGGTACTTGCTGTATAAAAATAATATTCGATCATTTTGCAGTATTTTTGTAATTCCTTATCACAGCGTGGCGTGCACGACGAAATCTCAAAATATAATTTTGCACTATTTAACCTGCACCGAAATCGGTTATATAACAGAGCACATAA
Source organism: Melanaphis sacchari (assembly GCF_002803265.2). Taxonomy (NCBI): domain Eukaryota; kingdom Metazoa; phylum Arthropoda; class Insecta; order Hemiptera; family Aphididae; genus Melanaphis; species Melanaphis sacchari. The sequence goes on along the minus strand of NW_020271220.1, from coordinate 17,762 downwards.
TCCATACACAAAATTATACAAAATAATTAATAATAAGTAAGATTCTTATTGGTATTGTCTCGCCCTTTCATCAAAGCTAGCACAAGTGTATTAGCCTTTGAACGGTGGTGGTAAGCAGCGTGTACAGCGCTTGCGTATAAAATACCACCACGACGTGTCCTTAATAACACCTACACCGTGTTCTAATAATAATATATATATATAAATACACGTGCTGCGCACACGTAATGTTCTAGTCATTCTGTGGCACGCGACGTTTCCTTCACGAGGACCGTCGGTCACTGCAAAGTCCGTTATCTGCGGTGATGAGCAATTTTTTTAAATTATTTTATCCATTTAACTTTAGTTGGTATATATCTATAAAAGTAGGCAGATATAACTGCGGACAATCATCGCCATCAAACCTAACACCCGGACGGATAATGTGGCATAAAAACGATGAACTCTATCGGCCGCAGCCATGTTGGTCGAACCATCATTGTACACGAATTCAACACCATTACGAAAATAATGGTAAGAAATATCATAAATTCAGAGCTGTCAATATATGGCACTAAAAACAAATTTATTATACGTACATGCATTATACAAAAGCTTTAATAATTAGCTTGATTATTTTTTTATTTATTATAAATAAGTCAGCTGTGTGTATAATGTTATACGCATATACTAATAAAATAGTGATCCTTAAAGTATAATTGTCATTTAAATTTACATTATTTGCATATTGCATATAATAGTTTGAATTTTTATATACTTAGTTTAGAGTGGATTAAATAAATATTTTTAAAAACCAGGAAAGTCCTTCTGCTGCATTGTCTTGAATAGGTAATTGTAAAAACGATACACGTGTATTAAATTTTAATTCAGTAATAAATCATTATATACGATTCTGAACCAAAACCATAGTTCATAATGTTATGGTCATAATATAAGAACAAATTGCAATGATATTAATATTTTCTTTTATAAAGATATTTTCTTTTATTACAGACCAGTAAGTCCTCGTTCAACGTCCCCTTATTTAGCGTAGTTTCGCTATTGCGTCATAGAAGTTTAAGTCCTTGTGTATCGTTTAACACTGCAACGATTTCAGTTATACGTCGTTTGTAATGTGCTAATATTTGTATGTGCTAATAAAATTTTTGTTATACGAGTATGTAATAATATATATTTTGTATAAATCATTACAGTAAGTAATTTAATTTCGTCAACCTTTTTCGGAAAATACTATTATCGTTTTGATTGACATACGTACCATGCGTAGGTACTATTTTAATTTATTTTATTTTAAGTAATATGTAATCGGTAATCGTTTTTTATTTTTTAAAGAATAAATTTTAAATACGTACCTTTGTAAATCTGATTAAAAGTTTTCGTTAATTTTAGTATAATATGTAATTTAATATAATATAATATAAAAAATTAAATGATGCAATTAAAATAAATATGTAGATATATTATTAATTATTGGCAAGAACCCATTATAATACAGTACAGCTATATGTAAAAAATGTTTCATTAACGTTTTTTCAGTTAACGTCGTGTTTTCTAGGAACCTAACCTCAACGTTAAACGAGGACTTACTGTATATACTATTGATAATTATTATTTTTATTAATAATAGTCCATAGCAAGGACGTTATTTTAGTTTTTTAGAGGTTCATATAACTAATATAGTGGGCTAAAACAAAATATTAATATGACGTGCAATATGACCATTAAGTTAGTTTCAAAACCAATACCTAAAATAAACCTATATAATGTTAATAATACATGATATTATTTAAGTCCAAACTCAGATTAACACATATACATTCACATTATAAAAATATGAAATAAATTATAATATAAATATAAGATTTCTCAAAAAAATTTTTTTTATTAGCGTTCGAAGTACAAATTTTAATGACATTGAATATTCACCTTTAAGTAACTATTTCTCCTAAAACGATTTTTTTTATATTTTGTTATAAATAATAAGCGAATAACCGTATATATACTTAAAATGTCCACCAAATGTATGTATGATAAAATTTTAAAAATATTTAAACTCTTTTAGAGTTATTCACACACATTTGAAATGTTCTATTTGTTTTATAAATGTTTATAAAAAGTTATTCACCGGGTAAAGAATGCTTGAAAATTTCATACAACATTTTACATAAATTTTCTTACAGATGTGTAAAAACTAAAAATATTTAAAATTTATAAGCACAATTTATTTCTATATAAGCTTTTTAAGTTCAAATTTAGATAAAATTACATATTTAAACTATGAATAACGATATTCATTATTTTTTTTATAATTCAAAAATATTATTCATGAAAAAATAAAACTTACGTATATTATTATATTTTATACGCGCTATAATATTTTTAAATGTACCTACCTATTGTTTTTGACGAAAATTTTTTAAACCTACTGAATTGCTAATGAAAAAAAAACTACTTTACCAAATAGCAATATCAAAAACATGACTCGAAATATATACTTAGTGGTAGACTAAATAAATCGCCTCTTACAGTGACCCACTAGACATCTACTGAGCCTACAACAGAGCAGTACCTACTCACTTGTCCAACTTTTTTAAAATGAAATTATAATTTTATGTCTAATTATTATTGAGTATTTAAGTTGAACTTTAGCTCTTTATTTAATTTACTTATATATTTTGGATATTTTATTAATTGTTTCTTAGATTTAATGCAGGTAACATCGTATATTTTACCATATTACATACCCACATCTAATTAATATCTATACAAAAAATGTCATTACTACTTCTCATGTTAATTAAATTATTTAATGACTTAATGTATATTATACTTGTCGTGTGGTTTAAAACTGAAATAATTTAAAAAAAATGTAGGTAATTTTAAAACCAATATACCTAGCCATTGGAAATTAACAATATTTTTAATTTATGATATTAAAATATTATAATACGTATTTATTAAATGCACCTATGTCAGTGATATTTAAGATACGTAACTTAATATAATATAATTTAGTATAATTAAAGCTTTATTATTAGTTTACTTTTTAAACCATATTTATTTTTTCCATGATAAAGTTATAACTATTTATTAATATTGACTTTGGTACAATTAAAGGAATCGAAACGCTGCATACATCAGGAAATAGTTTTATCGATATCGACCATCATCAAGATCACATATATTATCCATTTTCTTATATTATGATCGACGATAACGTTCAAGAACAAGATCATCATCATCATCATCATTATACATTTCCTCAAATCTTGATGAACCGTCCATTACCACCACCAACACCAGAACCATCAACTCTAACACCTTTAATGTTATCTTCACCACCTATTCCAGACTCTTATAATGTTCACCAACCATTTACCCCTATGATGCAACAATCTCGACAACCATCACTTCTACCACTAGCACCAGAATCATCACTTGCAGTTGGCTGCAGTACCATTCAGCAACGATACCAGCAACGTATAAATTATTACGATTACAGTGGTAGGTGATCATGCACCTTTAATCTACACGTGTAAATAGTATACCTACCTATGGCTTTAAGCTCTTTAGCAATAGATAAGTATTGTTTTGTTGTCAGGTAGGTATAAATAAAATGTATTTCTGTTTAGAAAGAAGCTCCGAGGAAGCGGCTACCAAAATGATAAAAAATGATTCACCTTCAACATGTTTAAGTCGACTACATCTAGGAGAAAGAACTATTGACAACAGTATGAAGTCAACTGTCATTTTTAATAAAAACACGTATCAACAGCAAACATCAAATAATATCAATAAATTGTCAGAGGTAAGTTACCTACTTAATTTACATAATTTATCCCAGGTATATCCAAATTATAAATCTACCAACAATATTATTACATAAATTTCTTTATAATTAACAATACAGCAAGCAAACGAAATCAAAACACAGTTTGAAATCACACTGGACGAAGATAAAGTAGTAGACGTGTGCAAACGAACTATATTGGCTGCTTTCAATAAAGTCATAATTAGTGAGGTTTTTCTTATATGACCATACAGTTATTCATTTATAGAAAACTGATTGCTTGTTTTTTTACATTTATAGACAATTTTGAATCTGCTTTGTTCAAATTACGTAAGACTATACGAATATTGGACGTATTGATGTTTGACGAAGGCGGCAGCAAAATCAGGGCCAAAATCGATACTGTCGGGCCATGGTTGGAAACATTGAAAGATATGGAACGAAAAATCAAACAAAATCAACAGAACTTACACAATAATGGCAGTCACGATCCCGGTCAGTTTCTAAGCTATCAAATACAGAATGGAATCTTTTGAAAATGTACATTTTTTTTAAATACATAAAATTAAAATATATTTGTCTTAGAAAATTATTAAAAATATGTAATAGAATTAAAGTCTGTATAATATTAAAAAGAATATTTTTGAACAATATGATTATATGCGATAGGTATCTAACACTAATAAGTAATACAAATTAAAAATAGTAAAACAGTAGATAGTTGAATTAATACTAAAAAAATTTAAAACATCATAAATTTAGACAGTCAATTTTAATTATTCTTAATACAAAATTCATTATAGTTATATGTATAAATTTACTAAAAATAATTTTGAACGCCTTAACAACCATTATTATCTAAAACTTAATTTTTTAAATTTCAACATATTTTAAATTATTAATTACTTTAATTCGTTTTACTAAAATTGCAAAATATGTCATCTGCATTAAAACTATATTTTAAATTTAAACTTAAAGGCAGTGCCTACTAGATATTTGAACCGTTTAATTGTTTACGAGATTAGTTTTCATTCAGACAATTATTTGTTAGTAAAGTATATTTTATAACAAAATTAAAATAATGAAAAATATTTTTTTACCTCTTCGATCAATATGTTTTAACTTTTTAAGTTTATAACTATAAAAGTTAGAAAGCTTATAACTAACTATTAAGTGCACAATGAATCTTATAGTCTGAGGTGTATACCCACTAAAATAAAGTTATAAAGTTAATTGTATTTTAGATAATAGTGAAAAAACAAGATCAGAAGACGGCTATAACAATCAACTAAGACAACTAACCAATAATAGGAGCAGTAGAAATAATAGCATTAATAATGAAAACAGAGGTCTTTTAAATCAATTTTGGTGGAAATCAAACTTAAGACGTTATCGAACTACTGGAAAGATTATTGTAGAACAACATAGATGTAAATGTTATACAAACCGTCGTCGATACAGAAGAAACAATCCATATTTATAAATCAGGTTCTTCATTTTTGGATTTTCAACTTAATACACTCTGTGTAATAGTTCTATATTTCTTGAAAATTAAACATATATTATGCTGTATTTAATAAATTTATATTCACTACAATTATAATTTTTGTCTCAACTAGGTATACTAAAAAAAAAAATAAGGTGTAGACAATATGCCGAGCCCGTGTCGCCGCAAACTGCTTTGCCACGCGTCTATTCTTCAAAGACCGTTTGGCAGTCAAACTTTATATAATCGCTAGTTTTATAAAATTTAAATAAGGATTAAGAAACGTAATATGGCGAGTCATCTAACAATTTTGAACTAATTTTGTTTGTTAAAGCAGTTAACGCGAAATATGTGAAAATGTTGATATTGAAATTCTACGTATGTTAAAAAGTTAAAAGTAATAATAATGATAAGAGTAATAATAATTATTTGCCTTGTTTAAAAACAACTTTATTTAATTATTTTTAATATTATAAGAAGCTTCTCTTCTATGACAGTTTGAAAAATATTTAAAAATCATCATTGTACCTAACTGTAATGAACATTTTTTAGACGAATACTTTGTACATAATATCTTTAACTATAGAATACGTTATAAATAAAACAAAAAATATTTAATATTGTGTTACATTGGTATCTATATGTACTTGGTTGTTTATTTATTAAATTGTTAAGGCAGTTAAAAACCAATACATTGTGATACATAGTAAATATTAAATAATGATGTTTATGATACCTTGATCGAATAAAAATATCTCTCAGTAATAGGGACTAACAGTTTCCGCTCAGAATCGTATTTCATATACAATTGATAGATCATTGAATTTAAACTTTACGCGCCCACAATAGTGACCCACTCGACTACCTAATGTACAGCAGAGCGATACTCGCCTACCTTTTAGATTCTGAACGGAGTGATGATAATGTATTGATTTTACAATGATGTATTTTTTTTTTGTGTCTGTGTACAGCATAAGTAGTCGAAATAATGCTCCAATTTCAAACTTCGGGGGTGGTTTCCGATGGCAAAGTGAATATCCTTCACTTCAAAATTATAAATAGAATCGCATTATGTGATTTTTCATTATTTTGTAATATCATAACTTATCTGTTTTAGAAATATATTATGCAATTTTTATTTTATATTTATATCTATCTACGAAATATATTAAGTATTACGCCAATTGTATTATTTTTTTTTTTACTTTTAAATCAATTTGAGCAGGTACATATTTTAATATATGAATTATAGTTGAATAATAAATATGAAATTTGAATTTATTTTTGTAAGAAATTATATAATATAATTTTTGCTGCCAAGTACGCATCTTTTTTTACCGTGTAAGAACTTGCTTAGTTTGTATCTGTTTTTATCGAGTAGGATGTAGGAACTAACATTTGTATTTTAGATTCTGAACGGAGTGAAGAATGTATTGATTTTACAATGATGTGTATTTTTTTTTCTGTGTCTGTGTACAGCATAAGTAGTCGAAATAATGCTTCAATTTCAAACTTCGGGTATGGTTTTCGATGGCAAAGTGAATATCCTTGATGCATTATGGAGGTAAAAAGTAAACATTTTCCAACAGTTTTCAAAAAAATCGAGAAAAACAAAAAAAAAAATTACAAAAAAACGAGAATTTTTACGCAAAACCAGTTTTCGACCAAATCGACTTTTTTATATGGTTGTAATTCAAAAACTAATCACTGTAAATACTTGAAATTTTCACCAAATGTTTATGTTAGTATTATCTATATACAGTTTAATTTTCAAAAATTTTTGACTTTTTTTGAGTTATTTATAAACCACTGAAATTATCGATTTTTATGATAATTTTTTTTCGAAGTGTCGATAAAAATATGTTGGATGACCAAAAAATTTTGAAAATTTTTTGTGTTTATAACTAAGGATTAAAGATACTACACTATGTTTTTCCTAAGTTTTCCTTCAATTAGCTATAGTAAAAACTCGAAGCATCATTAAGAGTGAAACCTCGGTATCTCGAAGTTTCTGCATGTCGAATTTTTTTTTCAGTCCCGATCATTCAGTATTGGACTTACGTACAGTGGAACCTCGATAACTCGAACTTCTATAAGTCGAATTTTCGATAACTTGAAAGAATGTCTTGGCCCCTACTTTATAACATATCATATGTGTAACCTCTGTAAGTCGAATTTTCGATAACTCGATTTTTTTTTTCGTCCTCAACTGATTCGAGTTATCGAGGTTCCACTGTATTAAGTGATTTCGGTATATCGAATTTCCATATGTCGAATATTAATACATAATATGTATGCAATGTATAAATACAAATTATATTATAAATACACATTTTTCCCAATAATTCAACATTTTTATTTCAAATTTTATTTATGTTATAAACTCCCTCTCTAACTCGAAGTTTCGATATGTCGAATTTTTTTTTCGGTCCCTTACGACTTCGAGATAACGAGGTTCCAGTGGTTCCACTGTATTTAGATTGGAATTTTCTTTACATTATTTAATTTACAAAATATCTTGATTTTTGAGCTATTTATAGACAACTGAAATTTTCAATTTTTCTGAAAAATTTTTTTTGAAGTGTCAATAACATTTTTTTGGCAAATCAAAATACTTGAACATTTAATACAAAGTTCCTCATAAGTTATTCTTATAGTGATCAAAAAATTTTAAGAATACATAGGCACAATTTTTTTTTATTAGCATTTGAAGTTCAAATATTGACAAAAATTCGTCAAAACCATGAATATTTGTATCTATACTCGAGTAATCGACGAAAAAAGAATAAGTAAATCAAAGTACCTATTCAACAGTTGTTAACTAGAGGAACTACGAGAAAACAGCACATATATACAATTATTTAGATTTCGTGTTATTTTCGAAATCAACAAAATAAATCATTTATTACCGTTGGTCTGATTGGCTGTCATGTTTTAGATACTTACATTACTCATGAAATGCATACTTATCAAAATCCAAGCAAGTTGTCAATAATAAAATTAATAATTATTAATTTAAAATGACAAGGGAAATAATAACAACATTTTACTGACAAATCTCTTAACTCGACTTCTTGATCGAATTCAAAAATAACGAACATTAAAATTTAATATATCAAGTACAAATACCCAGATAGGAGTATTATAGTTAAAATCTCATGATATAGTACTATAATAAATAATATTCTATAATAAAAGTGCGATACAAGTAGAATACATTCATCATTCTTGGATTATATAAATAAATTACTGATAACTCGTTCCTATCCATTTGATACAATTAATCAATAAATAATCAGCTTAGATATAAATGGTATAAAATAAATAATTTCACAAAGAAAATATATTACCAATTATATTACCTCTTTATAAATATTAAGAATGTACTACATTTTCAAATAAACACTTTAAAAGCAATATCAAGTAAATTAAGGTAGTTGATTCTTTCAATTATTTAAATGTTATAATCTACAAATAATTGTTAGATAGGTAGTTATTAATAATAAACCAATTTTTTTTAACATAAAACATATTAAAAAAAAAGAACAATTGGATATTAGTTCAAACAAAATGATACACCAATTCACTTTTAGAGTTCTTGAAATCTTAGATATAAAGAATGTACAATTTTATTCAAATATTTTGTTAAAAAAACACATTAAATAGGTACATGGGGGTACTTTCAAAAACATAATCTCTTTATGAATATCATCACTCAGCTTTAAGAATAAAATACATTTAATTATTCTTCAATAAACAAATAAAAATTAATTAAAGTTAACAAGTTAAATTTAAATAATAATCAATAAAGGTACCCATCTAATAAGACTTACTTTTTAAATATAATAAAATGCATTAAAAAAAAATAATATACTTTAAAATAAACTACAAAGAGTAAAAAAATATTTAAAAACACTACAACGGTACAATATTTATATTTTTAATTCTTTCCAAATCATAATATGAGTTAAGCGCTATTGAATATTAAATAATTAATCTTATAATTTTTACTTTTAAATATTTTGTCTAAGCATATTCATTAACACTAACTTTTGATATTATTTTTTTAATCAAAAACACTGTATATCTATCATATTTTTTAGTCCTAAATTGACCGCGTTTAACAATTCTTCAACTCGTTTACGTTCTTCTAACGCGCCCTCCTCCTCAACCATTATTTCTTCAAATGATTGATTGATAACATATGAAGTAAAAACATTTTCGTTTAATTCGTGTTCGAAATCCTCCAAAACTAATTTCACCATTTTGTGATGTATTCGCTTAGGCACAAAATCTCTTATTATTTCCTTGATAAAATCAAAATAACATTGTGTTAAGCATTTATGGACCTTCACTTGTTTCGATGTTTCTGTGTTAGTAGTATCCAATTCGTTTAAACCTGATAACATTTGTTTAAACTGTTCTATTTTAAACTTTTCATCAACTGTTTCATTTTCTTCATCTCCTTCAAAACATATTTTATTGTTCGAGATACTCATAAGTGCTGCAATATTTTCATCTTGCAAATCAACTGATGATTTAACTAATTGAAATAAAAAATTTGGATTGGTTGTATTAAGACATGTCTGATAGGTCTCTATGTAAGACTTTATAAATTCTTTTAAATCAGTTAGTTTTTCATCCAGCATTTTGTTGAGAACATTTCTAACCTGAAATCAAATTTAATAGTTGTATAATTATAATTAAATAGGTGAAAATAAATAATAATCTAGTTATTACAGTATAATGAAAAAATTGATGTTTTTTTATTTGACCTTTCTGTATATAATTAATTACAGGTATAATTATTTGATTCAAATACTAAAAGGGGATTGGAATTACTGTGAATAAATGAAAACGGTGAGCAATACTAAAACAAATAAGTAGATGTGCAAATTCAAACACTGTATTTATTTACCTTTGATATACCCATGTTTTACACTTAATTCTAAACATTGTTGGTATTGAGAACTACATAAAATTATTCTATTTTGTATACTTATAAATATATCTTAAATTAGAAAAACTCATGAAAATTATTTGATTCAAAATATAAACATTTTACTTTTAGTTAAACTGAAAAAAATAAACATCAACGTTTTAACTAGAAATATGATTGTTAAGATTCTACTTACATCTGAATTTATGCGAGGAAATCTTTTAAGTGTATCCAAAATGTTTTCATCGATGAAATCAAAAATTTTTAGCATTTCTACACGTACGAAGTCCACACTACACATGGACGGTTCAATTAGATTTTTAATTTGTCTGAAAATCATATTTTGCAATGCTTTTTCATTTACAAATGAACTTTTAGTGATCCCAGAAGTATTTGAAAGGATTATAGATATCTGTTTATCCGACAAGTCTTGTAGCGGGTCAATATTGTTTATTTTATCCAAATATTCATCATTTATTATTTCAGAAATGCGTGCACCGCCCATAATTATTTTATCCGAAACATCTTTTCTATTTCCCAATATTGTATCACAATAGGACTTGGATATATTTTTCAATAAAGTTAATACAAATGAAATTTTGCTGTCTGGTGTTTGCATTGTTTTCAATTCTTCTTCTAGTTTATATTTGGTATCTTGTAAATTTTTGAGTAAAATTGGATACGTTTTTTTTATGTGTTTAACTAAAACATTTTGTAATGTTTTAGCTAACACTTTGTTACCGTGGTTTTTATAAATTTCTGGGTAATTTAATCTTAGAAAATCTCTTTCAGATTTTAATGTGTCTTTCATTGATTTTTTATCGTTAATATCTTTTTGACTACGATTTACTACACCAATAATTCCAAGTTTCACAGGGATTTTATTTCCACACAGAAATTCAGTAGTGTCCTGAATAGTACCTTTATCGATAAGATCGAGTTTTGTTACGACAGCAATTGTTCTTAACCCATTTGGGTCCATTTTTCTAGCTATTTTTAAGCTTTCTGAAGTAGACGGATCGGTATTAGCCGTTACAACAGCTAAAATAATAGCATTTTCTTTTTGAACATATTTTAATATAAGTTCTTGTATCTGTTCATCTATATCTTCCGGTTGATCTCCTACTGGTACTTTGGTTATACCAGGGAGATCAACAAACGTAAGATCGTATGCAAGTGAAAACACTTTTAAAATGATCGGTTCATGTGTGATACCATTGTTGGTACCAGCTAGAATATCAGTTTGATTTTCGATTTCCAGTCTAACTTCATCGAAATCATCAAAAATTTTTTCAGGCTTATGGTGAAAAGTTGCCCAACATTTAATATCATGTTTTTTTGACAATTTTATCATATGTTGTTGATCTTCTGTGGTAAATCTTACCATTTGCAGAATGAGCGGAGCACGAGTTACAATACCTGTACCTCGAGGCAAAAATGATTTGCCGACCAAACTTTCTAGAACAGAGCTCTTTCCAGAACTCTGAGATCCAACGACAACAATTTGAGGTAAATCAATTTGATGTTCACCAATTACAGCAAAAACTTCTTGTAATTTGTTTATGATCTGGATTAAGGACTCCATATTGTTCAACTTTAATTAAATTAAAAATACCTATAATAAAAAAAATTTTGCTATTAATTATTATTGTATTATTAAATTTAAAAACGTATCATTATTTTAATTTGTTATACTATTGATACCATTTTAATAGATTTTAAGTACACGATAACTTCTACAGAATAGACAAATTATTAAATAATAATAAAATAAATGGTATAATTTCAAAATCTATGATTTATATTTTAAACGTGATTCAATTATAGCATTTTAGTGAATTGATTAATATAATACTCAAATCAAAAATTGTGTATATTTATAAAGTATTGTAAACATTACAACTTTATTCATAATACTAATATTATCATTATAAATCAACCTTTCCAAATATAACTTTAAAAAAAATTAAAAACCAGACAAATTAAGTTAAATTAATCATCATGTCTAACTGTTATCTTAAAAAATAAAGTAAAAAGATTTTATGATGACAACGCTATTACAATATTAATATTCATAAATAATGATTTAATAACTATTAATAATTACAAGCAACCAGTTCTACTAAAAATATATATTTGAACACTTTCTTTCCAATTTTATAAATACGCACATAAAAGAATATTCATAATAGTTAACACATGGGCGCCCATAGGTAATATTTTAGGGGGGGTCAAAATAAAAACATTTTCGAATGTAAGATAATAAAGATTTAATGTTATTTTTCACATATAAATGTATACACTATACATGCATGTTATATTTTTATTTGTATATATATATATATAGTGTATTAATAATAATTGCTATACGAATAAATAAATAAATATATAATAATTGCCATATGAATAAATAAATTAATAAATAATAATTGCCATACGAATAAATAAATAAATAAATAATAATTTTAATAAGTATATTATTCGGTATCAGTAAATAAGAACTGCAAATTTCTTCGTTTTACTCCAAACATATTAATGACATCCTGAATGAAAGTATCCTTGTTTGCATTAGGTTAAAATATTTGTAGTACCATTGATTATAGAATATTCTATAATATGTTATTCTATATTCTATAATCAATGGTAGTACCTATATTGTGATCTTTATAGATTTACCACAAATTATCTGCGATAAACAATTTTATGTATAGGTTATACGGACTACAGAATACGACCTATCTATGATGTTAATATACAATAACAATGAGTATATTTTTATATTTTTTTCATATCTTAAAAGTGATTTCAACAAATAATTTACCTCGGTAATAAGGTAATATTGTGGTAATATTTTTTTCCGAGGGGGGCAGAGTGCCCTGTTTGCCCAATGGGCGCCCATGAGATAACAAATACTTTTTTCTGTTTGTATAAATTTGATATAGAAAAACATGCATGTTAATCACAAATAGATATTTTGGCTTAGTTATAGATAATTAATACATACATGTAATAATCAGTAAATTATTTTAATTGCCACATATATTCGTATCTCTAAATAATATATACATTAAATTAAATAATAGAATAATATGAAAATATTGGTTATTGAATACAATGAATGATGGTATAAAAAAAAATGTATTCTGTGCTTAAGTTTATTACTTTTAAGTGATATATTGACATATCGTACAACATTTGTATATAATTAGAATTCAAATACTTAAAATTAATAGTTACAATAATGAATATAAATGTATCAATAAATATATTTCATTTTCAACTAATATAAAATAGGTATTTTAATAGAGTTTAAAATATAATAATTATGAAACATATCTACTGTAAAATGAATTATTTTAAATCGACAAAATAGTTCGGAATAATAGAAAAAATAGATAGCTATTGTTTATACTTTATACACATATATATTAAATACCACCGAGAGATAATCTAAACATAAATTAATTAGAACGAGTGCATCGTTAAGATTCCATGCCTCGACAACGTGTCATATTATTAAGTGATCGTTAGTTTATACTTAATAATTCTTATTCATTTTATTTTTGTAAAAAAATTACATGAAACTGTTAAATAGCCCCACGTAAGTATGTACTAATGGAGAGAAGATAACGAGATAAACTGCGAGGAAACAATGTTAGGAACTAAAAAAAAAATATTAAAATTTTAATAGTAAATGAATGTGTATATGTCGTAGCCACTTGATGAAATTGATCTTTTCATGAAAAGATGACCATTTCATCAAGTGGCTACGACATATATAATTTTAAAAAAAATTTAATTAATTATATTTATTTTACTTCAATAGTTTATATACAAATTAATAAAATAAACTTGCTAGACAATTTTGTTACTTAGTCATCTGTGTGGTAACCTGCATACGATATACATATATAATAATTTATAAGTCATTTAGAAATCAAGAAACCATTTTTATGATATATTAATAACAGTATTAATGTATGTAGTATGTCACCCAGAGATAATTGAAACCAAAATTAGTAATTTATCTGCGTAAAAAGATTAAAAACTTTTTTCTTGCACGTAAAAAAATAACCAATTTGCGAGCAGAAATAAATGAAAACTTACCAGGTTATCATTTAGTTTTATTATCAATATTAATAAATATTTATTATAAAATTATAGTAATGTTGAACTAAAGAAATTAATTTAAAAATGTAAGAAAGTCATTTTCAAGTAAACTTCATGACAAGTTCAAATTTGTTTTCAGAATTTGGATTCGATTACTAGAACATCTAGAACAGTCTGTACAATTGGCAAAAGACTTAAATTTTAGAAAAAAATAGAATAGATGAAAAATCCTATGGTGAAAAAATTACATTAAAAACTAATACTTATTATTACCAAATTCAAGCGCAGCTTAACATTAAAGAAAGGAACTAAATAGGTACTGTTATTTTGTTGTATGGACTCCGAAAGGTAATCATTGTGACAATTGTATACATAAAATCTACAGCATTATAATTTATACGTTCGAATCTAAACATGTTTATTTAAGGTTTTATAGTAGATACACAAAATACATAAAGATGTCGAATTTTGGACTTTAAAAATTGTACCATCGATTACAAAATCTTACACGAATTCTTTGCTGCCTGAATTAATTGACTCGAGACTTGAACATTGATCAAAATCTGGTGCTCGGTACACCAGAAAATCTTTAAGTAACGTAAAATCGTGTACCAATATTAACATAATATGCATTATTATTTTGTTAATTATTATTTACTTATCAATCATAATTTATACAATTAGTGTTTATACTAAAATAATGATGTATATGAACACAATTTTGAACCACACTATATATAATACTGTTGTATTACCTGTTTTGGCAATAAAAAGCGTGCCGTGACGCAAATAAATTATTATTTAACTGTTTTACTGAAAAAATGTAATAATTTTACGTTCGGAGAACTCGTGCACACTAATTATCCGTCATTACTCATTACTCTCATAGAAATTCCCAATAAATTTAAAATATTGGTGAATGTAAGTTCTTCATGAAACCTAGCAAGTAAAAAAAAAAGCGGGCAAGTGGGTACCGCTCTGTTGTACATTAGGAGGTGGGGTGAACCTCGGACTAGGGTATCATTGTATGCGAAAAACGATTCTGAACGGAGATGATTTATCAGTCTAGGATATATTATATTTAAATATTGTCATATATTCTATTTTAAAACAAATATTTTATTTTTCAATTAGGACACATTTGCAAAAGTCATGGTTAATCAATTTTTCCAAAAACATTGCATTTAGTTATCATAATTCATAATACCTTATTATATTATCATAGATATACCTGCAGGTATACCAAAAGAATGATTGTAGATATCCTATAACACAAAAAGAAATACCATAATATCACAGAACAATATAATATATCTAGTTCGTAACCACAATAATCATCTCGTATAATACATATAGGTGTATTTAAAATTTTTAAATTTCCGTGGTTTATGTTTTAATCACTTGAATACACCAAAATTTAATTCTTTTATAATTATTGTAAGCTAAATTTATGGAAAATATTGAATTAAATTTTCAACTCTCAGCTACTTATACAAAATTTTTTATGAATTATTCCTACAAAATAGTTTGCAAATATTCATGGTTTTGACGAATTTTTGTCAATATTTGAACTTCAAATGCTAATAAAAAAAAATTGTGCCTATGCATTCTTAAAATTTTTTGATCACTATAAGAATAACTTATGAGGAACTTTGTATTAGATGTTCAAGTATTTATGTGTTATTGACACTTCAAAAAAAATTTTTCAGAAAAATTAAAAATTTCAGTTGTCTATAAATAGCTCAAAAAAGTCAAGATATTTTTAAAATTAAATAATGTAAAGAAAATGCCAATCTAAATAATTGGTAAGATTTTCAAGTATCTACGACTTATACTTTTTGAATATTAACAAATATTTGAAATCGTTTGAGGATAAATCGTTATCATCGTTACGCTATTTCGTAAAAATTTAAAATTCAAACGCACTTAAAATTTTTCCTATAATGATGTTTCGAGTTTTTACTATAGCTACTTGAAGGAAAACTTAGGGAAAACATAGTGTAGTATTTTTAATCCTTAGTTATAAACAAAAAACATTTTATGATTTTTCAACTTCAAAATTACTTACAAATTTTCGCGTTTTCGATAGATTTCGTAAATATTTGAACTATAAACTTTTATAAAAAAAATTGTGACTAACGATTTTTAATTTTTTTTAGCTACAATAAGAACAACTCATAAGGAACCTTGTATTAAATTTTCAAAATTTTTTGGTCATCCAACATATTTTTATTGACACTTCGAAAAAAAAATTATCATAAAAATCGATAATTTCAGTGGTCTATAAATAACTCAAAAAAAATCAAACATTTTTAAAAATTAAACTGTATATAGATAACACTAACATAAACATTTGGTGAAAATTTCAAGTATTTACAGTGATTAGTTTTTGAATTACAACCATATAAAAAAGTCGATTTGGTCGAAAACTGGTTTTGCGTAAAAATTCTCATTTTTCTATAATTTTTTTTTGTTTTTCTCGATTTTTTTTGAAAACTAAGGATTTGCCCAATGACTTTGCCATCGAAAACTATACCCGAAGTTTGAAATTGAAGCATTATTTCGACTACTTATGCTGTACACAGACACAGAAAAAAAAAATACACACACATCATTGTAAAATCAATACATTCTTCACTCCGTTCAGAATCTAAAATATGTAATACTTTTATTATAATATTAGTATAAAAATATATCGTTCCTGATTTTTAATGTTTCCGTTTGTTTTTATTAATTACGACGTGATATATTAAACTTTCTTTGAGCTCGAACTGTGAAAGAACACTAACGACACTATGAACTGATGCACTAATATTTATATCATGTATAATTAAATAATAAAAAGAATCATATGATATTTTAACTCTAAAATATTATCTCATCATATATATTATGTTATAATGTCATCAGGCGACAGACAATCAATGATGACTTATCATGCAATGTTTATAACGACGTTGTATCGATACTGCTTATGATAATTGTTTAATAATATGATTTTATTTAACGAAATGTCATAATAATATTATATACATAGTAATATCATCGACTAGGAGATAGATATAATATCTTATATACAATTTAAATAATCAATTATATATCTATGGTGTAAAGGGTAAATTGCGTGTAAAATAATAAAAATAATCGTAACGCTGGTTCGTACTAACATTAATCTAACTAACCTTTAAAGTGACAAAGCTCCTGCATATTATTGTTACAATAGGAGTTGAAAATATTAAAAATCAACGTGCACAAGTTTTATTTATAAGTTTTTATGTTTGAATTTTGAAAAATTGTCAAATTTAAATTATTTTCAGTTACAAATATATATTATAATATTTCATAGCTGACTCTTCGTCTTCATTAGGATTCGTTTTCTTATACAATATTATATCACTGAATTCAAATTTAACACAATCAACCATGCCTTCAACTAC
>NW_020271219.1:7767-13502 GCF_002803265.2 Melanaphis sacchari | reverse complement strand
AAATATTTGCAAATTGGTTTTCAGAATTTGCAAATAAATTCCCCACCCACAATAAAAAAAATAAGATGGGGGGGGGCCAACTTCACGCAGTCCCCCCTTTTGATCTTGTAACAAACTCATAATATAAATTTAAAATTATTAAAATATAACCATTGTCTTTTTGTTTTATAAAAAAAAAAAATAAATAAGCTTCTCTTATTACTATAGTTGATTTTTGTACCTATATACATAACTTTTTTTTTACTCTTTCACATATAAAATTATATGTGGTTTTATTTTTGTTGAAAATGGGGTACTTTTTTTTTTTTTTCCAAATCATTGTGTATCTCCCATCTATTTACGCGGAGTACATACGCCACATAATGTCCATTAGATACTGCTCCGGATAATATATATCTAAAAATTATTCAAAACAATTAATTAAATAATATATTATTTTAAAATAATTATATTCAATACCTGTTACTGTCAATTATCAGACTATACTGCAAGTCAGCCAGTGAGTACTCATGGTGTTCAGCAATTAAATCTGTTTCAATAAATAAATGATTTCCTAGAACTCTGGTTACATTTAAAAATCCCAAACAGTTAAGTTCTGTGCATTTAGTTTTTTTTACTTCACTGTACTCTTTCAAACTAGCCTCCAAATTATTGAAATCGTTAAATGTTGAGTTTAAAATTATTGTTGGACTTGGTATAGATTTCGACGTAGCACAGTGGAAACACTGTTGGTTTTCAACGGCGGATGGCACACTTTTCAAAAAACTAGTGATCATAAAAGTCACGTTACATCTCGCGTCTATAAGTTTGACATCTGTTATTCCGGTGTCTTCTGGGAAAACATTTTGTAGAAGTGTTAATCGCTCTTTGTATATATTTGTAGAACACGGTTTGGTAGCTAACTTTTGACAAAATTGAAGATAAATATTTGAATTTATATCCACGAAACTTTTGTATGCAGGTATATCTATATATGCCATTGCAATTAAAACTGAAATTGAGTCAAATGGGCATGTGTTGTGTACCAGGTAACGTTTTTTTTTCATTATTATAGGTGTAGACATATTTCCGTTGACTAAAAAATTATTTTTAGATGAGCGTGTTGATCTATTTGATATTATTTTCTCAATCTCAGGTGTCGATTCCATATACTTTGTTTGTCTTAGCTTTTTTTTAGCCTTCGTGTGTTTGAATGGAATTAATATTTCTTCAGATCCCTTACCACGCCAATTTTCAATTTCGTCTAGAGAATTTTTAGATATATTAGATTCTTCACTTGAACTTATTCCATCGTTATCTGATAATATATAATCTGGTTTTTGAATATCAACTACATTTTTATCGCTCAAAGTACAATCATCTATATTTTTAATATTTTGAGTGATCTCTGGTGAATTTACTGAAGAAATATTTGCAGAAGTCATATTGTGGTTATCTAAATGTGGTGATATCACATCATTGTCTGAGCAAGCATTTCGCAGTTGCTTACTGCGAAAAAGTTTTGTATTACTATCTATGCCCTTTAGGTGAGTAACTACAAACTTATCAAGAGCCATTGGACGCACATCAAACCGTAAAATGTGAGTTTTCAATTGTTTAAAATCACCCTCAACTGATGCCGATGAAGCAATTTTATATGGTGACCCAAAACTTGATCTCATTACGTTAGTCCAGAGTGGAAAATCTTTACACACCCGAAATACATCTTTTGCTAACTCTGGTAAGAAATAAGCAGATATTCGATTACCTGCAAATTCAAAACATGTCATTAACTACGTCCATATAATAATATAAATTATATTGATAGTCCTACAATTAAAAATACCCGATGATACTGAACATTTTGGAATTCTGATAACTTAATAACTAATAATATTATTTAGACTATTTTTTTGTATAATAATAAATATTTAGATAAAAAATCAAAATAACAAATATTTTTGTATAATGTGAACATGTGAAGAAGAAAAATAAAAATCACAGTTTAAAGACCATAGAGCCCACTGGCAACCACGTTTTATGAAAATTATAGCTTTTAAATAATTTTTTATACATCACAGGATATTTATATAAGTATTTTATTAGTATGTATTGTTAATTAGAGCTCGATTATGACGTATCCACATTGCATTTATAGTTATTATATGTTATATTTAAAGAGGGCTGTATCTCCTACTCTCTCCGATCGCCAACACCCTAAAGGTTTTTCTCAGAAAAAAATTAATTTGAAAAAAATTACCCATACCATCCACCATTTTTGAAGCGATAATGCTTTTTTTAATTGTTTATTATATTTAAATATGTAATTAATAAAAATGTATATATATTTATTGTTTGGTCTGCGCGGTAATTAGGTATTATCTATAAATATTAATATTATAAAAAAGATTTTTATAAAAATGTATATAGTTTTATATAAACGTACCTTTAATTTTAGAATTTTGGTAGCTTGTCTCTTTTATCTTGTTTAAGAACTTTTCAATTTCACTGGTATCTACATAGCTCTCTTGGTCAGATTCTTCTTGATCATATAAATATGAATCTGGAGGCATATCGGTATCTATTGGCTCAGTATAGTCATGTTCATTATCAAAAGAAATATTTTCATTTGATTTTATTAATGATAAAATTAATTCTCTACATTTTTCTGATGGAGATTTTTCAACTTGATCACAGTCAGTCACCCATCCATCTGTTTCACATAACATAACCGTCAATAATGACTCTAATATGTTTTTGAATTCTCTCAATTCTTCAGTGGTTAGGAGCAAACGTAATCCTCGAACATAAAATTCTTTTAAATATTTTTTATTTTTTTCAGTAAAACATTTGAATCTACAAAAAATTTTTATAATATGTGCTACATCTAGACGAATATAGCATTTAGGTAACTGCGTGTCTTTAATCCCAATCAATATTAAAAAACAAGTTTCGGTATATATTTTAAGACTCATTCCATCACAAAAAGATCTTGTTAAAGCCCCAAGAAGTGCTTTTGAATAGTCACAAACCGTTTCATTTGGCTCTTGAATCGCATTTTTCTTCCAATTAGAAAGCCAATTCCATATGGTCAATGTATCTTGTTTTTCTGATAACATTTGAGCCACCGGTAAACATCCGAAACTAGTAGAAATTACCGCTTCATATAAAAAAATGTATGCTGAAGTTAAATTTAATGATGTTCGTTTTATCTTTTTAACTAGTCCTCCTGTGGCATCTATAGATAATCGACAGTATTCTTTCTTAGCATCTTTATAAATAATAATTTGGTGTCTACTCCAATAATGAACCATGAATGGATCAACTCCAATACTATGAATAGAGCCAGAAAAAGATGAATTGTGTTTGAATTCAATAAGAGAATTAACAGGATCTTTTGTAGTAATGCCCAGGGATCGGTCTCTGTACTCCTGCTTAGCTTTACGCAGTATTTCTTGTTTATATAAGTTAGGTGGTGAAATACGTCCAAACTCAATATTTTCTACATTTTTCCGCCTCCAATTACATGCCAAGTCATTAGCTAACTGCTTTCCAATAAATTTCCGTTTTTCACCCTTCAGTGGTCGTTTTATGGTATGTTGAATCTCCTTTCCAATAGTATTATTTGTCAAAATTGATATTTTTAATGGTTCTCCTTCTTTTGGTTTATCTTTACTCCATCCTGAAAGTAATGCACCACAAGTTTCTTCCTTACATTTCCCTTCAAATGTTATAAATTTTGAATTTTGACCGGCTTCAAGACACACTTTCGCTCTTTTATAGATAAAAGTACATGGCAACTTGTGCATTGATAAAAACTCATCATTAATGACGTCAGACCAAGCATGTGGTTTTAAAATATTATATTTTCTTGTTTTACCTTTATTTTTATAATCAACTGGCGTTGGTAAAATTGATCTATATTTATCATATGCCAGTTCAAACTCAAAAAGTTCTCTGCTGGAACAATATTCTGACTCAGATGAAGATGAGCTTTCACTTTCATTAATACTCCCATTCTCACTTAAAGAAGTATTCAGTAATCCAAGTATTTTTTTTAACTCAGTTTTCCAATTATTTCTATCATGATAGAGGGATATATAAATACTATTGGGTGATATTTTGTTTTGTAACTTATTTGATATTTCAGTCCATATATTATTAGTTACCGGCACCAACTTACCGTCACTAAAAATCTCATCTTTTTTATCTTTCAAAATATTAAATAGTACATTTGGATCCACAACTGGTTTCCTGCCTTTTGATTTAATCTAAAATTTTTAACAAAACGTACAATTCTTAAAAATACTGAAAAACATAATATTAGTGAAATTTATGTAGGTATAGTCAAGAATTATATTTTTAAATAACAAAATAATTAAAATCGTTATATTTTGTTTAAATAATATATTATAATAATATCATCCAAATCTGAAATTAATATTTATAAAAAAAAAAAACTTTTTTTAAACTTTTAATTTTAGATATTCTAAATTTTATAAATTTTTGGTAACAAATAAATTTTTGATTTTACTCATTTTTGATATTTTAATGAATTTTCAATTCTGTCAAAAAATTAACTTACGATAATTATGATAAAAAAAAATTATTGTACCTATGGATCTTTTATATTTATCGATTGGATTAGGATTAAAATTTAATTAATCTATTTAGATTAAAAACAAAAATATTGAAAAAATCTATATAGAATAAAAAACAAAAAATTTAAAAATCAAATCGAATAAAAAAAAATCTTAAAAGAATAAAAACCTAAATAGAATAAAAAATTAAAAAAACTGAAATAGAATGAAAAACAAAAAAATTGAAGAACCATAAATAGATTCAAAAAATAAAAACCTAAATAGAATTGAACATCTAACAGGACTATTATAGTTAAAATTAGGTAACTTGAAAAAAGAATGTAATTTTCATTCAACTCTCCGCTTAATGAAATGTTATCAAATTTTATTATAAATAAGTCCACATTAGGAATGTGCATATAAAACAAAAAAATAATTCTTTTTTGTTTAGAAGCATACCTTTACCGGGGGTTCCGTGACCCACACTCATACCTTCAATAACGTTAACTAAGTAACCAAACGGTAAATCGATCTTTTTTTTAGAATTTAAGCCCTGATTAGATCCCTAAATATAAGTCCTTTTTTGTATAGCCACCTATAACTATTAAGCTTAAATTCAATACTTATACTAGTTGTACTTACTCACGCGTAAATATAGGTACTGAAACATTTATTATTTTATCCATTGTAAAGTTACTTACCGTACATACATAGGCTATAGACAAATATTGGAAAAACTAAAATGTTATATTAATTTATCATTTATCATTTAACATCATATTTATTATTAAAAATGTAATCAAATTAAATCTCTTTGTAAAAATTAAATATTTAACTTCTTGTGGTAATACAAAAATTAAATAAACAAATATGAAATTAATGTAGACTATTGTGGACTATTAAAACAATTATCTTTATGGCAGTATCATTCAATACATTTATTTAAATAATAGGTAAACACTATTGTAATTAAATACATTTCTAAACTTACCATTATAAACGCGATGTATATTAAAATAAAACTAATAACTGTACTAACAACACACAAGCTATCACAAAAAAATAAAATATACAATAGTGAGTAAAATGCTCGAGCATGCGACTGGACGTCTGTACTGCAAATGAGAATATAACCACAATTTTATTTTAACAATGTTGTTATCATTCTGGAAAGAC
>NW_020271219.1:0-2767 GCF_002803265.2 Melanaphis sacchari | reverse complement strand
GGGGGGGCCAACTTCACGCACATGTAGTCAGTGTCTGTTTGCTCTTTTTCATTGATGGCGATGTGGTATGTCTCCACTCCATACTTTGTTGTTTTGATTCAGGGGTGACATGAGAAACCCAAGTCTCGTCCCCTGTGACAATACGGCTTAAAAAATTATCTCCCTCTTCTTTGTATCGTGACAAAAACTGAAGTGCACTACCTTGACGTTTCACTCTGTGTTCATCAGTAAGAATTTTCGGCACCCAACGAGCGCACAATTTTCGAAAATTTAATTTTATTGACACAATTTCATGAAGAAGAGAACGAGAAATTTGAGGGAAATGTTTTGCTAATGACGTCATGGTGAACCTTCTGTTTTCATGAAATTTTTTCAACTTCTTGCACCAAAACATCACTAATCAAATATGGTCGCCCAGTTCGTTCTTCATCGTGAACATTTATACGGCCTTCATTGAAAAGTCGCACCCATCTCATTTCCATTGAATCACTCATCGCATTTTCTCCATAAACTTCACAAATTTGACGATGAATATCAACTGGTTTGATATTCTTTGCATTTAAAAAACGAATCACAGATCGTAACTCAAATGTGGTGGCATTTTCTATTAGTTTATCCATTTTAAAACACTCGCCACGTGACATACGTATACTAACTAGTCACGGAATGGTTTTAAAATGTTCTAAATGAGTAAATGAAATAATCTGATATGACCGTAATTAAGATAACATCGTAAACGCGATAAAAATAGAAAACGGAACTTACTTTCTGGACATACCTCGTATATCGCGATGTACATGCAACAGTGCCAAACCAGTCAATCTTTCCTGTCCAATTTAACTTCTTAACCAAGTTTTTTAATCTAATAAGCATTAAATCATAAAGCAATAAAGCATAAGAAGCATAAATAAGCAAAAATAATCAAGACTTACATAACATTTCAATTAATTTATAGTTATTTTTTATCAAACTTTATGTAAGTACCTGCGTAATGTCGAAAAACTCCTCTCTGTGGAAGCAACACTTACTGGCAAAGTAGCTAATATTACCAGTATTTTTCTGATCCCGGGAAATAGTATTTTATTACAATGCGTAATTGATTCTAATACGTTTTCAGGAATTGTTTTACCTATAATTTTATAAATTACTATTAGTATAAATATTTATACTAATAATATATTATCATAAAGACAAATATAAATCAAATACTTACATTCATTTTTATTTTCAATCCATTTGGTTTTCCATAGTTCTATTTCTCCTTGAAATTCTAAAATATTAATATCCAAGTATGCATAATGATTTGTTACAACCTGAAGAAGTTCGTATTTTTTGTCATTTGATATGTTTAAAACATTGGATGGTATAAGCAGCATCAATATAAATGTTATTTTAGTTTTTGCATTAAGAAAACGTGACTGCAAGTCTTCTGAAATGTTTTCAAGTAATGGAATATATAAAACTCGACGATTATATTTTTCTAGTGATTGAGCAGGAGTATTAGATCTTCGTGTTTGGCGTTTGGCAATTCTTTGTCATTTTAAATCAATGTCCAATTTATTCATAACATTCTTACTTTGTTCAAATAATTGTGAAAAGTCTGATTCACAATTAGATCGTTTTCTATAGAGAGTAAGGGCCGTGACGCACTAGGCAGCCAATGCCACACATGATTTCTTATCACAGCTCACTCACTAAGCAGCCAATGTTTACTGGTTGCCGCGGCCAGAAAAACGTGTGCGACTACACGGCAGCCAACTGGCTGCGCGCAGCCAGAGGAAAACGACGTGAATGTATGTGGCTGCCTGCAGTATCCGCTCACTAGTTTGGGCAGCCGGTTGTGTTTTGTCTTGTGCACGAGTGTGTAGTTTTTCCTCGATTTTGTACGATCACCGCGTTTTTATTCGAAGAAAATATCGTGATGACTTTCGATACGGAAATGTTTATTCGAGAAGTCGAAAGTCGAAAAGCAATTTGGGACGTAACTTCTGATGAATACAGCGATCGTGATTTAAAGGGAAGACGATGGTAGGAAATTACAAATATAATGTGTGTTGATAGTTTAACAGAAAAGGAAAAAAATGAATTCGGTAAATATTTTTATTTAAATAAATTAAAATATAATATAAAATATACTATACTATCAATATAATATAATTTTTGAGGAGAATTTTAACTTTAAAAAAAATATGTATTCATAATTAGTAATTACTACCCAATGCTACCCTATCTTGCCATTCTAGCGGATTTGTATTTACAAAATAATCAGCAAATAAATCTCTATAAGATGCTGATGATCTACTTGCTCTGCTTGGAGGACCTGGGGGTGTTGCTAGTTCTGAAGGGACTTCCGATGTGTCTTGAAATCTATACCCATCTTTTTGCCGCACGTAATTATGTAACACACAGCATGTTTTTATTATGATGATTGCCAATTCTTTTCGAACATCCATTGGACGGTGAAAAATTCTCCATTTGTTTGCCAAAATGCCAAAGGAGCATTCTATGTAACGCCTTGCCCGAGACAGCCGGTAGTTAAAAATCCTTTTGTTATTTGTTAAATTTTTTCCTCCATAAGGACGCATCAAATTGTCAGATAAACCAAACGCCTCATCTCCAACAATAACATATGGCATCGGTATTCCGTTGTTTGATATGGGAGTTTTCTCCGGTATTCGTAAATTGTTATTAACGATTTTTGTATGCAAAACTGAATGTTTAAAAATCGATGAATCACTACACTTTCCATAAGCGCCAACATCTATAT
>NW_020271218.1:16029-27132 GCF_002803265.2 Melanaphis sacchari | reverse complement strand
AACTAGTCCGGTCTGGTCCAAAAAAATATGGACCATGCAGAGCTCTATACCCAGGGCAACCAAAACGACCGAGGGTAATGGGCACCCTGTAGGGCTGGAAGGACCCCTAGTCCTGGACTGAAAATCCTTCCTCAAGGCCAACCACTATCCGGCTTTTCGGAGCTAAAATAGTGGGAGAGACCAAAAATCTCGGGTTGGCTCACCTAACGCCATCCTTGACCTAAGTTAGTACCACGAGAGAGGGGAGCCCCATCTGTAACTAGAGAAGCTTGCTTCTTTAGGGAAGATGCCCCTCAATAGTTGAGGAGCCTACCTTGGCTGCAACGTGGTGGCTGTGGCTTTAGTAATTGCTAGATAGTAACAAACTGTTAACCCAACAGGAAAGAGGCACCGAAAGGCCAATTTCGAAAAGGGTACGGTCACAGGCCGGTGCTCGTGTTCCATATTGAAGACGTGCATGAGGAGAAAACTTCATGTAAACAAACACATCCCTTGAATAGTTAAAGGCTAAGGTAAGGTATGCGTTCTGGGCGAAAGCCACACCAAAACCTGGACTTCCTCCTGTCCCTAGCTTTGACTACGCAGATACGGGCTTTTCGCCTTCTCTGTCGAGCTCTTCGTTTGTGGCGCCGAGCCCCGTTTCGGGACCTGGCGCGCGCCGCATTTCCGTTCGTCTTTTCGACCGCAACGGCCGCGTCGCTAGGCGATCTCACATCAGGTATTGGGCCGCACAGCTCCGACCGCGTTCTTACGAATGACGCAGATAGCGGGGCCCCCGGATCCGATCTCCCGCCAATGGGGGTGTCCATGTTAGCTTGTCCGTCCATAAGTTTTTTGCGCGTCTGCTAGGTCCGGCGTCGACCAAGTCACCCGACCCCCCTTATAAACCGATGATACGGTCCATTTATTCGGGTCAGGGTCCGAGACTCTAGCATCGGGCAGGGCTCTAAGACCATGCCCTGCGCCCGAACACCCAGCCAAGGGCAGCCAACCACGTCGGCCCAAACGGAATCGCCGACTATCCCCCCTCTAAGATTTTAATCTCATAGGTGGTTCCCCGACCCACCCTAACAGGTAGGGACACTGGGGTGACACCCGAAGGTGGTCCCCCGGTATTTTTCCCGTGAGCGCCTTCTAGGCTATGAGCGGCGGTCCCGGGCCGATCAGTCGTGTCAGCGAGTTGCCCGCGCCTGGGCCAACCAGTGAAGGTCAGATCCAGTTCTCGTCCTCCTCTGGGAGGATCCCCGGGCCCAGTCACTCAAGTCCAGGCCCCGGTCTTATGCTTTTATGGCCCGACTCCCTCTCGGGGAGTCGTTTTAATGGGTCCCCAGGCTGTTAAGTCCAGGGCCGTCTTCGGTCGCGACCTCGTTACGCCCAGCTCGTCTCCGCCCTATTTCGGGCGACGGGGGTCCTCAGGCTCCCGGGTCCCCCTAGGCTCCGGTTCCTCCCTCGCCAACCGTGACGACCCCGCGGTGGCGCGACCGCGTTCGCGCACAGGTACCCCACGAGTCATGTCATGTAGGGGACCAGGGCGCCGGTTCCCCGCAGCGGTACGACATCCCCCAGTAGTGGGCTGGACAAGTCCGGTCTCCGCGAGGTTTGCGTAGTGCGACAAGCCGGCGCCGTTGAAGAGAAAGACCCGACGCCGTGCCCTATGAACACGTCGCCGGGTCAACTCCCCAACTGTGCGAGTCGCGAGTCGCGCCCCCGCAACCCGCGAAGGGTCGCGTGGTAGCAGGATCGCCTTGACGCCTTATGCGTCCCGGGTCGGCGACCGGCGCGGCAGCCTAGGCCACCGCGACCGGACGTCCAATCCCGTTTTCCACCGCCGAGTTTCACCACGTTCAAATTCCGCCTCGGCGAGCGGACCCCGGCTGACACCGGTGCCCGCTGACATTAAGACTAGCATATATACCACTAGTTTGCTGTCAGCAGCCACCGCTGCGGACGCATAGCCACCACCTCTCTCGGTGGAGCCGACAGTTGGAGTTGGATCGGTGTTAGCCGCCGCTGCCCGAAGGCCGCGCCGTTTACATCTACCCCTACGAGGAAGCCCCGATCCGTCGGTACAGGCGCCTTTCCACCAGCGCCCGCATCGAAACCACAATATCCCTAATATTGGTTCACCCGGCCGCGCCTAGGCGCAACTAGGGCCATCACCTTCCGGTGACGGCTCGTCAGGACCCTCACAGCTGTTCAAGGCGACCCAGCACCCGTCAGGTGATTACATCATCCTCGCAGCTAGCCACGATTCAGAGGGGAGCGATACCGGCGCGGTAGTCTTTCCCTGGGGAACGGCAAGCCATCCTCCCGGTGAGAGGCCCCGCGCCACAGGCTATCCTAGGTCTTCACCCCGTGCAACAATGTTTCCGCCGCTCCCGGATCGGGCAAACGCTCCGGCCTATAGCGTACGCGTACGGAGCCCAACCCCGCACGCCACGCTGGCGACTGGTGTCATTAGCGGACGTTCCACCCTGGCAGTACCAGTCCCGAGAACCACTGCTGGGAACTAGCGAAACCAGGCTGTGGTTTCGCTAGTCTGAGTCGTGACAGGCAGAAGCTGACCTCCATCCGAGTCGGCTGGATGCAATGCCGGGTGAGGTCTCCCTAGAGGTCGAAGTCGTCGTTCCGACTCAGCGTGGTTGATGCTAACGGCAACTAAACGCCGACGACCTAAATTCTCACCTTAGAACCTCGCCCCAATCAACTACAGAAGCAAACTCCACTGAATTTCAAAGCGACTACCTAGCGACTGCCTGCGACGCTTGCATTCCCGCCGAAGTGCATCAACGCAGAGAAGGCAGGTCCACTGGTTAGGTTAGAAGACATAATTGTGCTTCGTCAAGCAACCCACGCCTTCAGAAGGTTGTACACCAGTTGACCCGCAGGCAAGAGCAACGGCACCAAACCAATGAGCTTGTCTCCGAGTACAAGGACAAACGAAAGTTGCTCAAAATAGTAATCCGCAAATCCCAAGAGAAGAGCTATGCCAAGCTGTCAATGCCGACCCGTGGGGTCTCTCCTACAGAGTGGTCACCAAGCGGATAGTTCTGATAGTAGCTGATGGCCAGATACCGAATCTCGTGGCAAGGAAGGTGCAATTGCCGACCACTTATTTCCCGAACCACCCGAGATTGACTTGACAAACGAACCACCACTCACGGAGAACGAAGTGTCTACGCACGTCGTCATTTTCTCACTCGAGGAACTCCGTGAAGTGTGTCAAGGGCTTCGGCGACAAAAATGACCGGTTCCGACGGGATTCAGATTGAAACACTGTAGATCGTGTACCGGAATAAACCCAGGATCTTACTTATCACTTACGTCTGTCTGAGGAACAGGGAGTTCTCCGCTAAATGGAAGTGCGCCAGACTAGTCCTACTGCGGTGCTGGTACAATTTTCCCGATTTTGATAACAGCGAGATATCACCAAATAAAATTTCGGGAGATCAGTTATACCAACTTTGGAACAACAGCTTTCCCGCATCAAAATTATAAAAAAAAAGTTTTTTTGCAAAGCCGACAAAGGTTAGGTTACATATATCACAAAAATCCTTTTTTAAAATAGCTGAAAACTTAACTACCGCTGCTTATCAATTATAACTACTATTTATTAATACTAACTTAAATGTGAATTTAAAACATGTTTTTTATGAATAAATGAATTCAATTATTGCCTAAGTTGCTTACTAAAGAGCATTAGTATTAGCAGTGACATTATGGTGGGGGCAAAGGTATCATAATGCAAATTGTTTTTAGACTTTTATAAAACAACGAATACATTTAAATATATTGCTGTATTATTGCAATTACTAATAAAACTATTCGAATTATTGTCAATGCAGTTAAAGAACTTCAATGAACATAATATTTCCTATCGACAGACATAACACTTAATACTTTAGTACCAAGTTCTACCTTTTTATGAGAAATTTCATAGGTACCTATACAAACTAATACAAGATAAAACTAATTTCAATATAAAACATGAATAATATGAAATTCTTTAATGAAAAAATACTTAATGTATTTTGTATAACTATAACTTATAATTTAATTAAAGTAAAAAAGGCATATGAATGCGGAGTGATGATTAATCGTAGTAAAATCATAAATGTTTTTACCATGTATCGTATAATAAATACCAAGTAGGTAGTATAAACTATGCATTAATAATGTTGAATTTAGTTAATGAGTCATTCTTTATTTTAAGTTTTAACCTAACATGAGTCCTGTCTAAATGAGAATTTTATTGTTATATCATAACGTTACCTATCTTTTTTTTTTTTTTGAATCAGGAAACCTGGAGGGGACTGCGTTAGCATTACTTCCTCCAGCGCCTATCATTTATTAAAAAAGAAACTTTACATTAACGAAAAAAAGAAAATAGGTTTCCGGGGTACATTTCCCCCCTAACTAGCCTTTACAATTTCTACTATATTCTTACATATTATAGGGGTGCTAACCCTACTTAGGATGGTTAGCTACTACTAATCTACTACTAGCTGTACTACTTAGGTTAGGCGATGCAAACGTTACGTCCAAGATTGAGCTGCTCGAGCCTCTTTCGAAGGTGGTGCTGTTTGCAACGTTGCATACCTGGAAGTTCAGAGTGGCAATTAGCTCTGCGAGCTCGGCACCCCTTTGGTTGTTACTCCTTGAATCCCACTCTGCATTCTTTGCGTTAAAGTCCCCGGCAAGTATAATTCCTCCCGTTCCGGCCCGTATGTTAGCCTCTAGACGCTCTAGGTAGTCTTTGTACTCTTCTATTCTTATATTAGGCGAGATGTAGCAGGAATATATCCGAATCCCTCCTATTCTTGTCTAGATGAATTTTCTGTCTGGGTTGCCTACCTCCTCTGGCGTGATGTCTTGATGGATTGCAATCGCAGCTTTGCCATTGGTATCTTCGTACCAATGCGGCAGAGTCTTATTCTGTTCACATATGATGATTACGTCGATCTTCTTTTCCGCGACTATTTGTAGCATCAGCTGCTGCGCCACCCTGCAGCAGTTGAGGTTTATT
Source organism: Melanaphis sacchari (assembly GCF_002803265.2). Classification (NCBI taxonomy): domain Eukaryota; kingdom Metazoa; phylum Arthropoda; class Insecta; order Hemiptera; family Aphididae; genus Melanaphis; species Melanaphis sacchari. The sequence continues at coordinate 22,106 of NW_020271218.1, read as the reverse complement.
TGCAATATGTTTGTCATTATTGTGTTAGTTTCGTCGTCTCCATTGCGCGCTTATACGCATAGCACCTGAAACTTCCCAGTTTGTGGTCGCTAGTGGCTTCTTCCTTGCAGAGTAAACACCTTGCCTCATTTTTGCATTCTTGGATTCTATGCCCCTCTTCATCGCACTGCCAGCATATATTGCCCCGTTCTTCATATGTGCAGTCTTGTCTTATATGACTAAAACAATGACACCGAAAGCATTTTTTGACCTCTGCAATTCGCCAACTCTGCAACTCACGTAGCTTATTCTGAGTTTAGCGTTCATTAACGAGACGGCTGCATTCACGGGTAATGATACCGTGATAACTTGAGTTCCGCGATCTAGTTTCCTCTTTCTGGTGATCTTAATGTTTCCGCTGCTCTTGGTATGTGCTTTAATGGCCAGCAGAATTTTTTCATCGGTTGCCTCCTCGTCTGCATTCCTATTCTCAATCGTTGTGGTGTCACACACTCTTATACACGTCACTTCCCGGTCAATTGAGCTGCTGATAGCTGTGGTGAGTTGAGTGATTTTGTCAGTCCCTCTATTCAGCACCATCCTTAGTTTTAGTAATTGCTCGTATGTTTCCTCCTACCATCTTCATTTCGTCACTCGATTTAATTTTTTTTAGCACCTCTGCATACGACATGTAACCGGCCTTAACGATGACTGCATCAGGTCTGCCTTTATTGTGTGATTTTTGTTCTCGTCTTTGTGCTTAAGGCCTTACAACTGTGAAGTCACCATCGCTTATGTCTCCATTCCCGGGTTTGGTTTCAGAGTTTATCAGTGTCAAATTCTCGGTGATCGGAACCGGTGAGGTGGAATGCTGCAGTTTATCTGTATTTGCCTCAGGGCCCTTTGTTCCCTTTGTTGTTGTCGCTGTCGTTGGTTTTGCTGCTGCTGATACGGCTGCGCCTGTTGTCGTTATAGCTTATCGACCTGCTCCGCGAGCTTTCCAACGACATCGCACTGTGCTTTCATTTGTTGACGAAGTCCCTCGGTGAGCGCGAAGAGCTCGAATCAGGAACGGTCCGGTGAGGGAACCTAGTCCTCTGGGGCTGGCAATGTACTTACTATGGACTCCTTAGAGCAGCTGGTCTGGGCATCTGCAGTCGCCGGTTTGTCTTGGATTTCCTACGTTACTTGGGTTCCTTGGCTGGTCTTGGAGGGGTTAGCTCTGCCAGTCTGCCTTCCCCGATTGATGAGCCCTTTCAAATTATGCGTCAGTTGGGTAATCTTGGCTTTAATCTCCTTTTTAGTATTGGGAGCAGCGGACACTTCTTCCTCCAGCCCTTTGGACACTGTGTAGACCTGTTGCAGGTACTTTGTAAAGTAGACATTAGCCTCTTCGGCAGATGCCTCTTTCCCTCCGGTGGTTTTGGTTCTACTTGTGGAAGTCCTCAACTTTTCCTCAAGACTCCCAGTCTTAGTTGATACTACTTGTACGGCTTGTAGGTTACCTATCTATATCAATAAATTGTACTCAAATAAAAATATAGACTATATGTAAGGTAGTTATTCTTGTATAAAATCTTTTTAAACATTTTCAAACTAGAGTACATAGGGAAACATTATTAAGAGACAGCAGTGTCTACTGTTGCTGCGCTTACAGACAGCCTGATCCTGCCCAGTAAACTGGCCACTGGTAAGAACAAGTAATTTATTAGTCTAAATATATTAGGTAAATATTAGGACTGTTCATTTATTTCAGAAATCATTTACAACCGTTTTAGGCGATTATGAATTAGTTCGATTATATAATGTTTATTATTTTGAATAGTTCTTTTAAGTTTAATGTTTAGGTTTTGAAATATTTTAATTCATATTTAATATGTTAAACGTATGAAAAATGTTAATTCTGCTTAGGTTAAGTTAATGAACAAGTAACACTATTGTCTATTTTATTAGATGGTATACTTGAAATAGAAAATACATTATGTATTTTATTATTTTACTGAGATACAGTTATAAAAGTGTTTTGTTCGGGTGATTTTACTGTTATTGAATATTCTTACGATTCTCTCGTAAATTATTATATATATAATAATATTGTAGTCTAGGTTCCCATAATATTTGTAATGGTTTTTCTTCTAAAATAGATTTTGACTTTCACATTATTATTTTAGACATTATACTTAATCCTAAATCTTTCAATATTGGTTCCATCTTTTTGAAGCCTTTAAAATTTAATTAGATGCCTTCTAAATTATTTTTTCGACCCGTAAAAGTTTTTTTAACTTAATCAGTGTTAGTTAATAAATTGTGCAATCTAAATGTGAATTAAAAAAATAAAATGGCGGAAAATTTTATTTTATCGATTTATTGATCCTAAAATTAATATGTGACTTACATAAAAGTCAAAATTTGATGTTGAAACATCATTTCGTTGAACCTCGAAAATTACTAAATGATATAATCAATATTGAAGAAGTTAGTTTTCAAAGGTTTTTGAATGTCAAAAAAATTTAGGTAATAGGTAAATTAAATTGTTTAATTCAAATCATTAATGAAATGTACATAAGAAATCGGTTGTAATTGAAATTTTAAACACACACAATGATCAATTATGAAAAAAAAATGGAAATTTTGTTATGATATTCACATCATTACATCATTACGCCACAAAATTGTATACCTGAGTATCCCAACAACTACATTTAATATGTTAATCTTATAATAAACAAATAACCGGTGGCCTGGTTTCTTATTGTCCGCCTATACCTTAGCTAGTGTATTAATCTATAATCGTGTTATATATTACATTTTGATACTAATCCTAGTTAATTTTTTTATTATACAATACGTATACATTTATGCATAACGACATAACGTGATGTTTTAGTTGTAATTGACACCAAAAATAACTATATTAAATAAATTTTTATTTCAACTACATCTTACATTAATTATAATTTTACAATTTAAAATAAATCTATTATTAAAATATTTATGAAAATAAAATACACTAATTTAGTGTCTGCAAGAGTAAAATTGTAACTGCATACTAGTTACGGTTAGGTTAAGTGCTGTTAACTAAACAATAAAAGTTCTTATATAAATTGCAGCTTGAGTTTTAATATTTATGTTACCGGAAAAGATGATAATCAGTTAATGTCGACAATTACAGTGCCTGATTTAATAAGGAATAGTCATCAATGAAAAGTAATTGACGTTAGTTCATAAAAAAGAATACAATGATGCTAAATATTGCAATATTATTAAAATATTAAATACATTAATAATTATTTATTATTATTTATTACAGTAGGGTAAATTACTATGGCACTTAGAGTTACATAATTTTGTAGACGCACAACAAACACATCTATCAGTTGTACATTGTGTTTTACAGTTGGATCTTGTAAAATCTTGTGACCCAGAAATGCTGTTAAAGGCAGCTGATTGATAAAAATAACGTCATACTTACGTATGTTCCTAAATTATCACATTTCCCGGTAACATCTACATTATATCCAAAGGATTGGTTATTAAAATAAACAATTATTCCATACAGCACAAAAATAATTCAGCCCAAAATTTTATTTTAAACAACTAAAAATTTTAATATTTTAAATACAAAATAAAATAATTTGTTTTCATAGTTATGAATGTTATGATCATATTAATTATATCAATTATCTCGTTAATCTAATTAATTCATAAAACAGTCACGTAATTTGATAGGAATAATGAATACCTAAATGGTAAACTGGTATTATTTGTGAATTCTGAAACGATATAGGTACTATATAATGTCGGGGCCAAATGAACGTGCGGTTGGTGGCTCCGCCCACCGCTAGGCGATATCACACTGATAGTAACAGCTGTTGGGCGGTGTATTTGAAAATAAAGTAACCGTATCATTTTACCATATTTAATCGCATATTAAATTGTATTACGATTAAAGATATTTGACCGTTATTACTTATTACAATTATTTATTAGTATGAGTCTCTGTACACAAATAATACATTTAATAAGTAAATACAATTTTATGTTTTTATTGTTATATTTTGATAACATAAAAGTACACAATTATAGATTTCAGCCGTTTTACTACGCTATGTCAATTGTAAGTAAATAATAAAAAAAATTTCTATTTACATATTATCATCACAACTGTCTTCGTCATCATCAGAGTCTGAAAATGAAGAATCATCGTCTTCAGGGTTGATCGTCAAAATGACTGGTTCCAGACGAATTTCTCTTACCAATTCCTTTTCAGCGTCTTCTTTTTGTATTTTCTCTGCATGCTCAGCACATTTCTTCCAGTTCTCCACAGTAACATTTCCAATAGCTTCATCTGTTAATTTTTTAACATCTGCTATTTTAAAAGTTTTGATTTTAATGGCTACCTCGTCTTTTATTTGTGCCCATATCAGTTCAATCGGGTTGTACTGGCAGTGATATGGAGGAAGACGTACCACTTCATGACCCGCTTTGTAAGCCTCTTCGTCTAATTCGTAAACACGTTCTTTTTTTTTATTGATTTTAACTTTTTCAAGTAGCTCCACCTTAGTTTCTAGTGGTGAAAACGGGATTTTTTTCTGATTCAACCAATTTTGAATAATGTCTTTTTTTGAGTTGGTCGAAGGCGCTTTATTTAGTTCGATGGAATGGTAACTGGCGTTGTCCATCACTATAATGCTTGGTTCTTCTAACATATTAAGCATTTTAAAAAACCACTCTCTAAAAATATCGCAATTCATTTCTGAGTGGTAGTCGGAAGATGTACTCTTAGTATTCTTGTATAATAGTTTACATTGTGGAATGAAACCTGTTTTAGCTGAACCGATATGAAGAAGGATAAGTCTGGCTCCTTTTTCTGTTGGTACTTTTAATCCTCCATCAGTATGACTATTTTACCATATAAATGAGCGTGTATGATTTTGATTAAGCCAAGTTTCGTCCAAATAAAAGATTGGCTTGTCAGGAGTTTTCTCTCTGATATCGTTAATTTTTCGAAGAAACGCCAACCTTTTTACAACTATGTCACTTCTTTCCATCAAAAACTTTCGCCCGTCGCTAAACTTCTTAAATCGGAAGCCTAAATTATGGAAAAGACGTCTGACTGACCTCACTGAACCTTCATACTTAATTTTTTCTACCAATTTTTCATGTACCTTTTGAGCAGTCGGAAATTCACCTTCATCGTAAAAATCAAAAATTGTACGACGCACAATATCTTGATTAAAATCGTCCATTACTGACATTGGTTTTTTGGTAGACATAGATTTTCGCGGTGAAATAAATTTTCCAGAATTTTTTTTATTTTCTTTTGAAACGTTCTGTACAGTTCTTAAAGATACCCCACATGCTTCTGCAGTAACTTGTTGTGTTTTGGCAAAATCTATTTTTTTCAAGTTGGATTCATAACGCAATTTTGACAAAAAATTATATACATTCTGAATAATTGCTTTTGTTTGTCGGCGATTCTCAAATGTTTTTACCCTCTTTTTTACTGGAGTTGAAGGAATATTAGCTGAAGTACTCGTTGACGGCATTCCTATTTCATCAATAGTGTATAAGTCACTCATTTTGGTAAATCAAAAATACACTAAATACAATCGACAATAACTATTTATTCAAATATAAACACTTTGCTCACAGAATTCGATAAACACGATTACACGAGTATGTTACACGAAACGCTTCTACATACAAACTAAATAGACAGAAAGGAACGACATAGGTATGCACAACATAGGTTCCAGTGCAGGCGCAGGTGACAGTTGGTCGGCAGCTGGAGGCAGATGTACATTTACCGTTAACAGTTGAATAAAGATCAAATACCCATTGTATTTGATACAATCAGGCCCCCCACATCATATTTTTGGCCCGGGTACACAAATAATTCCGGGCCTCTCTTACATAACAATTAATTTTTCGACATGAATATTCCTTAAATACTAGATTTAAGTATAAATTATAGGACTAGGTAGGTATAATTAAAAAATAAAATATCAACAAATTTATATATATCTTTTATAAATTGAAGACATGTATAATATAATATAATGTATACAAACTGATGCTTGTTCGTTACGTATTGC
>NW_020271218.1:0-13055 GCF_002803265.2 Melanaphis sacchari | reverse complement strand
GATGTATACAAACTTTATATGTAACTTTTAGTAGCAGTCAGCAAAATGGAGTATTTTAAATGAAGAAGTCAGTATATCACTAGAGTCTCAATCTGAGACACGATGGAGCTCACGTGTTTCAGCCATACGTCCTATTGTTCATCATCTTCCTGGTATTTTAAAATCATTAGATCGAATATTAAATGAAATTAACTTACGAAAAATGTATTGAAATAATATCTTTAAAAATTATTTTCTTCCTTTGAATGTATAGCTATGGCTTTTTTGGTTTAAAATACTTTCTATAAATGAAAGAAATGTTATCATTCAGTCAAGAGGTATATCTCTGAAACTGAAATTGATCTAATGAACGATTTAATTAAAGAATTGCAAAATATAAGGAACGAGTGGCATATAATTTAAATGAAGCGAAATTAGTGGCAAGTGATTTGAATATTTTACCAAATTCCAAGATAAAAAGAACTAAGAAAAGAAAAGTTTTTCATGACGAAGGTTCTTCAGAAACGGATATTCAACCTAGTACAGAAAGTAGCACATGATTCTTTAGAAGATGTCATTTTTGCTAGCATAGATTTATTATTACTGATTTAACGCATCGTTTTGAAGCTCATAAAAAAATGTGTGATCTATTTTCTCCTATTTTATCAGGTTGACTGCCATGTACATTTTTGTACACGACTAATTCTCCATACATGTATATGCAAATATTTTTATACTGTCCAACAAATTGTAATTGATAATTTGCAAAACTTTTTATAATTTGTTTTTGTTTGTTACTTACTAGGCCTTTCTAGTTAATATTTTAAAAATTTATGTTGTGTCAAATAAATGTACACGTGGCCTACCAGACCATCAACACGTTCATGCCACGGTCGACGGGTAGTCGACAATTTGTAAATGTTATATTCGGATTTTATTTTCGTTTATTTTAGCAAAGTAATGGTTGTCCCAAGAAATAATTGAAGGCAACATCGACGCCACGGCGATTGTTTAGTTATCGCTATAGGTATTATCTTACTTATATATAAACGAAAATAATACGAGGAATTTACGTAATAATATTATTTCGTTGCAGTTCAGTCGTCAGTGTCATTTGTATAGTTCGATGTGTGTTATTCATTAATTTGTATTTAGTGTTTGTAAAAGTGTAGATTATTTTATATAATATTACCGCAAAATGAATCAGTGTCAAATTTCGATTTACTTTGATGAGAGTGATACCAATTTAAATAGCTCACTTTCATCTTTCGACGACACAGACGACGATCCTGATTGGGAAAATGATGATATTGATAATCAAGGAGAAACTATAGATCTGAAGAAGAAAACGAAGTAACAAGTGAGTGGATAGATATTTCTGACAACCAAACATGAATTCAAATATAGTTTTTAATCCAAATAATGATGACGTTGGTATAAACCCAGACATTACAGAAACTATGGTTTGTTAAGCCCTTTGATTTTTCTATTTTTGATGACGAAGTAATAAATTCAGTGGTAGAAACAAATAAATATTCAGGATAAATGAACAAACAAGAAAATAGAATGTAGTAAGAATAAAAATGGACCGATATGATAAAGAAGAACTTAAATGTTTTTGAATAGTTGTGGATGGGTTTGAATAAAAAAGCCAAGTATTGCTCATTACTGAAATCTAATAATTTTTTATATAAGTGTGAAATCCCAAAATACATATCACGAAATAGGTTTGAGTTGATACTTTCTGTCCTACACGTATCAGATAATAGCAAAGCACCTCCAAATAACCGTCTGTACAAAATTCAGCCATTAGTTGACATCTCAGTAAATAAGTATACAATGCCCTAAATACCAGAAAAAAACTTGTGTATTGATGAATCATGGTTCCATTTTTAGGTCGTATTTCTTCCTGCCAATATATAGCTCAATAAAAGACATCGCTATGGAGAGTATATTTAAACTATGTACTCGTGACTTATACTATCGCAGTACAAAATAGTATGCGAAAGGATGTTCCTCTTCGGCACACTTGTATCAAGTTATTATGGAACTTATGCACCTACTTGACATTTTCCTGTGTGTTGCGGGGTCGACAGTTCTTCCGGGTTGCCCCGGAGACACTCAGCCCTGTATATAACTGCGGGTTGTTCTCTTCCGGCAGTATCCCGGATTGCTCCGGGGTTCACCACCTGGGCGCCGCCTCACCTCAGGGCCATAATCGAGTGACCGCTGCGGCCAGAGCCCGACGATTATCGCCTGAGTCAAACCCTCTTCTACTAAGGCGGTACTCCCACAACCACCACGAGTCCTTCCTCGTGCCTTCCCGGTGCGGGGCGAGCGCGAGTCCCGTGAGTCCACGCGGTCGTGCGCCTCGGGTCCAGCACCCCGGAAGGTCGAGGCGCTATTAGTAAGCCGACTGACGGGCTACCCGTCCGTGGTACAAGGGTTTGTCCGTTCAGGCCTCGCAACCGCCTGTCCGCAAGCAAGTCGGTCGGGCACCGTGTACCGCGACGACCTTTATAGCGCGTACTGGTTTTATCTTTATCGACAGATTGCCGTTTCGCCGGTGCCTATCTCATATCAGTTCCGAGCCGTCTGAATATGTGCACGTGTTTTCGCCCGATGGGTGGTCTGGCCCCTTTATTTCGAGCTCGAGCAATACGTAACTGAACGAAGTACACATCCAAAAAACGTTTTTACTCTAGAATTAATTTTTACTGCATTTACACCAACGAGATTAAGGGAATGAGCGCTGCATGGCGAATAAAGAGCAAGGTAATTTTTTTCCAAAATACGTGCTTGTCACCCTTAATTTTTCCACTCATATTAGCGCCATTGTCATATATTTGGGCTCGACAATCTGCTAAGGGGATTTTGTGACGTTCTAATGCTTTTAGTAATTCTGAAGCAATACTTTCACCTGTTTTTTCATTAAAATTCAAAAATTCAATAAATCTCTCTTTAATTTCAAATTTTTTATTTTCACTGATATACAAAACGTATCTTAAAATTAAAACATTCTGTTCTTGGTGAGAAACGTCAGGAGTAGCATCAACAATAACACCATAATATATTGACCTTATTCGTTCGTTTAGAATATGGCTTAAAACTTTTTCACCACAAAGAGAAATAAATTCATTTTGACTCATCCAAGACAAATAGTGGGTTTTTCCTTTCATACTCTCACCTTTATTTTGATATTTTTCAACTGTTGCTAAATGGTCTCTAGTTACCTCATCATACCGCCCAAGAAGTTCTAGTATTCCAAGAAAGTTACCATTGTTTACTTCACCGATTTTGGTACTGCTACCTTGAAAAGGCAATCCTCTAGAAGCGAGAAACAAAGTTACATCAAGGAGTCTTTTTAGAATAGCCTTCCATTTTTCTGCTTCACTAAGAATTTTTTTTTGTAATTGATTATCTACTCCAAAACCAAACAAAGACTGTTGTACATTTTTCCATTTACAATAACAAATACGATGCGTTTCACTATTTTCATGAAGTGGAAGTCTACTATATAACTTTTTCCAGGGTATTGTTTTTGGAGAAAATCCACTTCTCTTAGTAAGAACACTACGACTTTTTATTGACTCAGTAAGATTTTCACTAAATAACAAACAAGGAAAACAGTGTAATGTTTTTTTTGAAGAACTATAAATGAGCCAATCTCGTGGATATTTTTCTCTATTATTTGACGATTTAGTATATAACAAAAATTCAGAAAATATTTTACCATTACAATCTTTAGATATAGCTTTTCTCATTTTAAATATGTTGTCGAAATTAGAAAGATTTGTAGCAATAATTTGTTGGCGAATATCGTCGTTGATATGTTCAGGCCATAAACCGGGATCGAATAAATCATGCATATCGGTATTGTTTGTGAGGAGATCCTTTGTATTTTCATGTTCACAGATTTCTTTTTTGGAAATATTTTCAATTAAAATAGGTTTTTTAGCAGGATATTCTATGTCTATATTTTCATTTTCAACTGGTATAGTTTCAATAGAATGTGTATTTTTTTCAGCTTCTTTTGGTTTAAAAAATTTACTTATTACCTGAGTGTTTGAAAATATTTTTTCTTCTTTTTCTTCTTTCAATTTTCTTTTCTGATATCCAGATTTGTGTTTATAAAAAGACATTTTGAGTTAAATAATCGAAATAAAACAACAACTTACTTATAATATTTAAGATTTTACGTACGTAAGACGTGCCTAAACGATACGCGGTTATAGTAGAAACTAAAATGAAACAAATTATCAGTTATTGTTTAAATATAAATATTGCTTACATATCAGATTATAAATTTTGTTCGTATCATAGTTATTTATAAATTAGTTATTATGAACTCCGTAGACATGTAGACATAACCACTACTTTTGTGTGTCAATGAAGAATCATAGACATACCTATTAATAAATATTAATAAATGTTTTAATATTTAATATGCCTATGTGTAGAACGCTAGAACAGAACTGCATGTTTACACAAAATAAATATACGGCAATAATATAACATAACGATATAATATAATATAAATATAAACTAACATTTATATCTAGAAAAATATTATTCAATTAATTTTACACAACTAAATTATTAGGAACAAAAATACCACCTATATACATTTATAAATAAACCAACTTTGATTATTACTAGTTACGGAAAGAGAAGAAAATATTTAATAGGCGATCAATTGTTTTCAAGTTATTAACAGACAATAGTAGTGTGATATCATAATTTTTAGAATATGATCATAAGCTATATATTTTGTATATGATTTTCGAGTTGATTAAAAAAATCATGAAATAATTTATACGTCTTGAATCTTGAAAACAATTTAAATATTTAAAACATTTTTTTAATATATTTTGAAGTAATTATTATTAGCCCGGCACGGACGCCGGGCCCCTCGAAAGTCCGAGCCCCAATACCATGAGTCCTCCTGACCCCCCCCCCCCTTGTGGGGGCCCTGGATACAATAACCATATAACCTTTAACATAATCTAACTTAATAAAAAAATATAACATATAACCTTTAGCTCAAAGGAAGTCTGCGTTCACGTAATAATATGCTAGGAAAAAAAAAATCGTTTTATTCGAAACGAATTTGAAAATCACACGCTATTCATGTGTGAACGTTACCTACAACTATAAGTTCTAATTAGCCGCCGGCAAAAGTAGGCGGAGCCACCAACCGCACATTCGTTTGGCCCCGACTATAGGACCATTTAATATTGGTAGTAAAAGTTTACAAAGTGTTAATATTGATTTGTGTACAGCAACTAATTTGATTGAAAGTTTAAAAAGTGTTCTTGACCAAATTAGAGAAAAGTGAAAGAAAATGAATCTAAATGTATTAAATTAACTGTGAATAAACAATATAAATCAACTGAAAATTATAAGCGTAAAAAAAGAATATGAAACTTCATATTATGTGCTTACAGATAAAGAATTATTTAAAATTAAAACATTATATATAATAATCCAAAAATTAAACAACGCTTTACACATTTATAATATAGAATTGATGCATACAAAAGAAGTGAAAAATAATTTTAGATTATTATTAAAATTTTTAATTGAAATAAAACCCGAAAATAATGAAGACGGGATGAAAAACTGATGTAAAAAATACCTTATAGATTTCCCAAACAGTTTTGAAAACGAGCTTAAACAATTCATCACTTTTACATCACTATCTCTGCTCGATTATAATATTTTTAATAGTAACACTTTTAATAAATTTACAAATTTACATTCCATGATTTTAAATTTTAACGTTTTGGAGTGCTTTCCTTGTATAAAAAATACTTAACAGTTATATCTTACACTCATATATGTATCAAGATCAAAATTTACACGAGAACATCTAGACGATTTAGCTCTTTTGTCTATTGAGAATGAAATTGTGAAATCTATTATAACTACAAAGGCATTATTAAACATTTTTCATTTCTAAAAACAAGGAAGATGATAATTATATTAAACAAACAAAATTATAATAATGAAGATATTTAATATGTATATAAAAATTATATAATACTGATAACTCAAAACGATTAGATGACGCAATGAACCGGAATGGATGGAGAAACTTGGTGGAAGCAAGTAAAAGGCCTTAAAGGCCTGTAAAGCATAAGAAAAAAAATAATAATTACAATTAATATGTAGGTAATTCAATTTTTTTAAATGTACCCAGTATTTTAATGTAAATTTATTATTTTTTTATTTATTTTCATTCGAATCGTTAAAAGAAAAAAAAATGGAGCATCAGTCTTTTATGATATTCATATTAATATTATCGGAAATTAAATCCCATTCAAGTGAGGACAGAAGAGTTAAAGGAGTCTTTTATTATTATTATTTTTTTGAGTTAGACCAGTCAAGTAACGAACTTGAATTTATAAGTTTTTTAAATATTTAAAATAAATCACTTAGTTGCTTAAATAATTATTTAAAAATACAAAATATATTTATAAAATATAACACAAGCCTAATCTTTTCATCTGCAGTTGAACGACTATTTTAATTTGCTTAGCTTATCGTTATCTTAACAGCAACAACACGTATCTAATTTTATCCAAAATGAGATATATATATATATATAAAAATATTCGTAATCTTCTTGCGCATAAAATTATTATTATCACACACATGATAAAATCATTCGTTTCCCGCCAAAAGTGATTTCAGTGATACCGCGTATAGTGAATTCACTTGTAACAACACGTAAGTTTGTGCATCAACATTCGCCGACAGCGCGTCGGATGACGACCGTCGTGGACTTCGATCTTTTCGACTCCGGCCCCTTGCATTCTTAGGATATTGTTATGGGCTACGAGATATCAAGGATATGTATTAGCATGACCATGACACGTGTCAGGGAGTTGCACATACTGGTTATGATCATAACACGGAATAGTAGATGCACATTATTATGAATCTCGTTGCATTGGGATTAGAATGCATTTTCGAGTGTGGTCATCTACTTCTCAACAACATATTTCTACATAGTAATTCGAATATAATATTGTAATACATTATTGAATGCGGATACTCTTTTATAATAACGAGTACAAGGATACCTACAAGGTTTCGAATTGTCATAACAAGGAATCAAAATCATATATAAAGGAGCCCAGAGAGCAACAACGACAGATGTACCAGAGCCACAGAGAGCTGAGCACCTTCACAACACTCAGCCACTTTTTGTTACATGAACTTTATTTATACATAATGAACACATTATTGTTCTTAAAAGTTGTAATTTTCATTTAATATAACACCCTGGACTTGGATCTGATATTGGCACGCAACAATATATATACCCCATGCCACCGACTGTCTACGAAAACCAGTTCCGTTTGTCCTGCCGTACGTATCGGTCGAGGAGCGTTCCGTAATTTAGTTTTTCATCACGTTCGTACCACCCTTGTATTAGTGCCTTTTTTGCGTGTTCCGGTGTCATCCGACTTCTTGTATTCCCTTCGTGTACGGATTCCTTTTCCCACGGTGTGAGACCCCTTCGCGTTCGTGCCACGCCTTGCAACACATGCTGTTTGTCCGTCGTTGGACATTCGACTTTCGATATTGTCTCTCGTGTATCGCTACCGCCATTACTGTGCGTCGTCGGATCGACCCTTCGCCGAGTGGTGTGGCCTAGTTTCCGTGACTGTTGTGTTTTTTTTTTTGTTAATATTCCGTATTCGTTGGCAGTGTTGAGCCCAGATAAAAATAATTTTATCTAGATAAAGATAAAGATAAATTATTATAATGTTATTTAGATAAAGATAAAGATAACTAAATTATTTAGTTATCTAGATAAAGATAAAAACCAGTTATTTTATTTAGATAAATCATGGGATAATTTTTTTATATTGGTTTATGGCATTAATTTCTTATAAAATATACAATGTAATAATTTATGTGTATTTTATTGTAATTAATTATCATATTAATTAATATTAATATGTGTAAAGTAAATAACAGTTGAAATGTTCCAGTTTACAATACTTGTTTATTAATTACTCAAATAAATATAAAATTATAGGTACCTACCTATATGACTTATAAGTCAGGAAAAGAAATTAGGCCATCTTAGCATATTATAATTTGTAACAAATTAAAAACATAATAAATGTAAAAAAAAATTTAATTTTTGAGATCTGCAACATAAGAGCATTTCAAATGTCTTGTCTTTTAATCGGTTACATCTTGGGGTTAAGACATGTATGTCCCCGTTAAATAGCTGTTCAACTTGAGCTGATGAAGGTAATGTTGTATTGTGCTTTAAGAAAACTTGTTTGACAATGTTAAATTTATCAAGCAACACCAGCTCTTTTGTCTTTTAATTCAAAAATGTAAATGTTTGAACACTAGCAGCATTTGATACCATTGTATTATCATCAGTTGAATCATAGTCTTGAGACTGTGTATTTGTACAAATTTTTATTGTTGAACGTTCAGATAAACTATTGAGGAATCTATCACTATCACTATCTTCATTATCAGTGGACCCAGATGATTTATTTTCAATTATGGTATTTATTGTCTCGCATTCATTTAAAAAAATATTTTTACGCAACTTTGTATACCTAACTGGAACCCAAGATAGCTTAAACTTGGGGTGACTTATACATGCAATAATATATGTCTTGCTTTTTGAATCACTTAGATCAAATACATAATTAAATCTTTTTTCTAAGGAACTTTTTAATGATAAACATAATGGTCGGCAGTGCTTTAAATTGGTTGATTGAATTAATAGTTTTCTTAATACTATTAATGTGGGCGCAACATACCCTAAATAATTATGTTTTTCACCTTGTAGGTTGTCAAGAGAATTAGCTAATGGCTCTAACAATAAGCAATACTTCTCTAAAAATACCCATTCATTATCTTTAAGTGTATTCAACTTTAAAATATCAAATAATGTAACTATTTTTTTCTTATATTCCAAATTTTTTTTAATAGCATTGTAGTTTCGAGTTCCACCTTGTCACAACAGGAATATGAAATTTACAATTGTAATATTCTACTACTTTTTCAGATGCCATGGTACTTCTACTTAATAAGTTCCAGGTTGCTTGTAGTTTGTTAAAAGTTTTTGTAGATAATCGAATATAGGTTTCATCTGAAATTTTAGAAATATTAAAGTTATTTACTTATTTTAAAGTTCAACGAATGAGCTACACAAGTAATATGTTGGGTAAACAATAACTATTATCATGTTCTTGCTCTTGGACTTCTTGATTATAAAAATTGAACCAACATCAATTCTTTCGATATTCTCTTTTCTGTTTTCAGATTCAGAGTCTGAATTATCAACTATAGTATCACTACCAAATTAATCAGAATTTAAATTTCCAATGTCATAATTTGTTGTTGATTGATCTGAAGAAGTAATCAAACTTGAAAAGGTGCGATAACATTTACCAAAGTTACTTGCGTTGTCTGTAATTATATGAATGACTTTTGAGTTGATTATACAGTATGTATCCATTACTTCTGTTATGACCTTGGCGATGGCTAGAAAATTACGAGTCCCTATTATTCTTCGGCAACCAAGAACATATGAATGACGTTTATATGTGATTTCATCAATATAGTGACAAGTCATGCCTATATAACTTTTATTATTTGTACTCCAAATGTCTGCTGTTATACAAATATAATTCTGTTTTTGTATTAAATCAGTCATCATATTTATATATGTTGAATACCTTATTTTCAAATCATTAGCCAACTGTCTTCAATTTGGAAGTAATGATGAATCAGTTATTCCAAATAATTCCATGACTAGTCTTCAAAAAGCAGTCTTTTCACAGTAAATGAGGGGTCTCATTTCTTGAATGATGTATTCAAATACAATAATTTTCACCTAAAATAAGTGAAAATTTATAAATTGTAGAACAATTAATTTAAAAACACTTACTATCATATACTATATTATAGTATTATAGTAACTATAACATAATACTTTAGTTTTTTAGTTTTAAAATTTGCAAAGCTGGGCATGTTAGTCACTTTTTTCATCTATTTAAAGTTAATTTAATATAAAAAGTAACCAAGTTAGAATATAAGTTAGTTTTTGAAATTTACCGAATTTCTAACTTAGTCAGATAGAAGTTAGTTTGGTGAAAATAGTAACTTAAGTTAGAGTAGAAGTTAGAAGTTAGTTTTTTTTTTTTTTTTTTTTAATTTAAAATATAAATTAAAAAAACCACTTTATTAAATGTAATGTATAATATAAATTAATTACTTAGTTGGTGGGTAGGTAACTAACTTGAATTATTGGTGATGAATAAAAAAATAAATTGAACAACTGTCAACTGATAATTATATGTAACAAATAGGTAGGTAATACCCTTAATTTCTTAAAATACAACAAAATAATAAATTGAAACATTCAAATAAATTTAAAAAAAAATACAAAAATAACTAGTTACTTATTATTGGGGCTCGGATTTCGTAGCAAAATAAATCCTTAAAAAAGCATTTTAAGTAACCAAAAAAAGCCAAAAAAAGCATTTATTAATTTAATTATAAAAAAGCAAATTTCAATTACACATAAAATTAAATATTAAAAAAGGAATTCACAACCATATATTTAGTCAAGTTACTTTCATTGAAACTCATTCTATTGGGTGCTAATATATTTTTATACATAGAAAAAGACCTTTCCACGTCAACCGATGTAATCGGTGCATATTTCATATAAACTAAATCATTTGAATCATACTGTTCCACATTTACGTTTAGTGCAGTGCCATTATGAATACTATTGACTTTTTGAAGTTCTGCCCATCCATTATTTTTTGAAAACTATTTCGCCACAATAACGACAGTTATTTTATCAGTCATATATTTATTACCGGTTTTTTCACTGTTTTATAATTTCTGGTAATACTAATATAGTCCAAGATGTATAATATACATAGAAATAAGCTAAGTTTTCAAGAAAAATATATAAAAATCAAGAAAAAATAACCAAATAGGGGAAAAGCAATAAAAAGCAGATTTTGTGGAAAAAAGCAAAAAAAAGTTTACTTCATTAAAATCAGAACGATTCAAAACGTATTTATATAAAAGAATTATCTTTCTATCACACTTCCCTCAAAAGAAGCATTTGCTACAAAATCCGAGCCCTACTTATTATTTTTAACGAGTTAGATTAGATTATTTTACACATTAAATTCAACTAGTTAAGTTACAATGTTAATTTGAATTTAAACTAACTATAGTTAAGCTAGTGTCCAGCTTTGATAATTTGTCTTCAATTGGTCAACTGATCTGTCAACCATTTTATTCAAAAAACTGTGTTTTTGTTAAATAATAGTAAACTATATAAATTAATTATATAGAATTTAAATTTTAATTGTTACTTATATACCTAATACATAATATTATTATTGAGAAATTTGATCCTAATATTGTACCCAATGGTGCAACTAAACCAAAATTTAGTTGGTCACTTCAAACCATGGAAAGTGAGAGTTCATAATAGAATTAAATTAATAAAACTAAGTTATACAATATACATAATATGTGAAAAACCATTAACAATAAATAATAACTATAGTCTATTCAGAATAACCTTGCCCACTTTTGCGCACGCAACTGTACCGTCGGCAATCGTCAGACCCCCGGCAAGAGTCAGGCGCACCATGATTGGTCATTAGTTGTCGACTGCTATCGTTACGCGTCGTTATCGATAGCTGCCGCCGTGCATACAGGGAATCATAATAACACGATTGAAATAATTATTACCAATTGCTTTTATAATAGATTTATAAACAATTTATTCTTTATCGTTTTTACTGTTTTTACTTTACCTCATTGTTCTGGCACCAAACAAATACCTACGTTGTATACACTTATTATTAAACCAAAAGGAATCATTATATGTAATTTAGTAAGAAATTAAACTAAAAGTAAATACAATTTCATATTTACTGAAAATTCTCATATTTCTAAAAATCATTATATTTAACAGTTATTTTCAGTAATTTAAGTCAGCTTACAAAATTATACTACTACATCAAACAGTTAGTTTACAAAATTACGTCATTTACACACAAATTTAAATGAAATATTTACAAAAATTGTCATATTTACAAAATGTATTCACTATTTGAATCCGTTTGCATGAAGTGCTCCCGTGGATAGTCATATCGTCAAATCATTCGATATCTCCGCGGACAAGACTCGTCAATAATATTGTCAACTCATAAAATTTGTTTCTTCCTTTGGTGTGGCTTATAAAATTTTCCATTACTTAAGTGTCGACGGTTTATGTTCCCAACAATAAATTATTTACGTCTGGAAGCTATAAGTAGTGTTATTCATCCGAACGTGGCTTTTCTACTGATGACCCAAGCCAGTCTGGATAATAGCTCACAGTGGTATGGCGCGGGAGTCGCAAACCAGGCTGATTTTTCGCTTTAAAGTTCGTCAATAATATTACTTATTGTGCATTGCTTCAGACGTTTGACAATATGTGTGCAGTTGAGGACATCTTCATTGAGGATTAATTACTTCCTTATCTTCCAACCACTTGATAATATCCGCCTCTTCGGTATTGATATTGGGGTCATCAATTTTGACGGAATGGTATTTACTGTCCACAATTGTTGAGTTCGATCGTAGTATGGTAAATGTCTCCATCCACCTTCACGAAATGTGTCCATTCATTTCATCGTGGCACCATTTGTGTTTTTCGACTCGAAATACAATAAACCACCGCAGAAAGCCATCTCTGAGCGGCAGTGGAGCGGTAATGAGCTGCCGCCCTTACCCGAGGGATTAACACCTGTCGATTGACCTTAGGAATGTCCCGGTGAGATCGTACGGTACGGTGGCCAACCCACGTTTTCGATGCATAATCGCCAGCATTTACCAATGCTCGTCGAGGAAATAAATATGTCGACCTTCTTCCGGATATTTTTAATGTTCTAAATACATTCTTACGCCACACAGCAATCTCATTTTTCAGTCATAGCACTGTTCTTACCGCGTTTACCGTACCGGAAATCTAAATCTTCAGCAATACGTACCGAATCCAGCGTCAACAT
>NW_020271217.1:14274-36555 GCF_002803265.2 Melanaphis sacchari | reverse complement strand
TTGTATGGATACATTATTTGGTTGATTTTCAGTAGGTAAATTATAAGTATTTTCTGTAAAATCTAGCTGGGTTTCACCAAAATCTACTGGTAAATTGAGAATATCAAAGTCATTTGTAACTTCATTGTCATTATTGATTATTAAAGGAATGTCATCATTATCAAACAATTCAACAATATTATCTAAATAATTTAAATTAACATTAAATTAAAATTAAAGTTAAATCAGATAAATATAATACAAAATAAATCATTTACTTAAGTCATCTAAATCTTCTATATCAGACCCATCTTGGTCATCATCACTAATATTCCAATCTAATAGTTCAACTAATTCCTCATCAGTTAAGCCTTTTTTTAATACCCTCATTTCTAAATAAAATAATATTGTAAAATATCAATAATACAGTTATAAATATATAAATATGTAAGTACAAGTATGTCATTACTGCACAGTGTATCATAGGTGATACATTTAAAAATATTCGAAAATAACTGTATACTTACTACTAATTTGGATTTTAACAACAAAAACGTTAACTACAGATGTTATACACAATTTATAAATATTTTTTAAGCGTTTAATAACATTATAAACCAAAAATATATGGCTTTTAAAAATCACTGTTCTTGAATTTTTATTACTGATTAACTTTATCAGAATTCGTGATAACATTCAATTTGGCGGTTAAAAAGTATAGATAATATAATCTCTAGAAATATGTTACCAAGGTAACAAGACAACCGCACAAATAGTAACTGTTGATAAACAGCAGTAATCACCATATGTTTTGGTTGTATCACAGGTGATACAATGTGCAATGTAGGGTTAAAATGAAAACGAAAAGAAAAATAATAAAATGTTTAAACACTTGTAAAAATTTTAAACTCACTAAAATTTTTAGAGACGGAGCGTATACGTGTACAACGGTTAAAAACGTACTGAAGAACTGTTGGCTCTTTCAGAATATATAAAGACGAATTTGAATAGTGATTGCGCACCGCCGTGGAGCTGTTGAACCGAGATCGTCAGCTGGCCACAGCGATACTCGCGGCGCGTCTATTTCCGATGAGTTAGCCTGTGTGTAAGTTAGGAGGAGGTTATTAACCACTACGGTGCGAAAAAAATAATATAATGCAAAATTACAAGATGTGCGCTTGGGCACGAGGTTAAACTTATTATTATACAAAACTAGTAAAATGATACAATATTTGGCAGGGGGGTGTGATCACACCTTAACAATGACCTAAAGTATGAGGAATGGCGATAGAATACAAAATGATAACAAAACAAAACAATCTCTTATCTGGTCGTCAATGATAGCAGTGATAACAGCCACAACTGATTCCTGGACGGCGGCGAGGATGACAGGTACCGACTGATTACCAATGACCGGAAGTTTCACTAACGTGCATGCCGTCAGAGGCGGGGGTTGGTACACCTGGCTGGTGCAGCGCTCACGGCGTAACGGCGAACTGCGGACAACAATGGACACTGAAGATTCCACGTGAATCTCTCCCGACCGATCACGAATCCCGGGGATGGGCGCACAGGGCCGCACTAGTTAATAACAGCGGTCAGCGGCACTAATATGAGAATTAACAGAAACGCGAACACGCAAAAGCCCAAGAAACTGAATAGTTTGAGAATGGCGCGACGGAAATGGGTGTAGACCACATGTGCTCGGGCACGAACGATACCACAAACGGAGCGATGACACAAGGAGGTCAAAGCCAGGCACAACGGACGAAGGGATGGTCACTTCTTACGTCGACGCGATGAACCTGCGGATGGCGAACGAGCGGTGCAATCGCGATAAAAAACACAAAATAAAAATAACGGCTGACAAAAGACGACAAGCGTCAGCGGAGACACACACACGGAACTGGTTTACCGTTGACGGCGATAGCCCGCGGTGCACCACAATCCTGAGCAGGGAGGGGGGGACAAGGTCGAAGTGCGTGAATGTTCGACGCCCGTCGTGACGTATGACAGAGCAGCGACAGTGTTGCCCGAACAAATAGGTAGTAAAGACTACGTCCGGCAGAAGGTACTAATATCGGACAATAATGTGTTTTTCACTAAAATAGGTATTTTAATATCAATAAGTATATCACATCCTGGCGACACGAGTCGTGCGAATTTCGAAATTAACATATCGAATAATCTTATTGGTATTTTATCTAACGGCAATATATTGATGTATTTATTTGATTGACGTGTCAATACCTGCGACAATTATTAGACTTAATATCGGTTATTCACTAATGCCTACTTAATGTCTCCTATATGTTGTATTCATCGATATTATTTGTGTACGCAGCTGCAAGTTATAAGTCTCCTAATGATATTATAATATGACCAGTATACTGCGGTTTAAATATTTTTAAATTTATAAAGTTAAATAGGTGAAAATAACAATAATAATAAAGTTCCGTAGAGTCGTACGTAAAGTAGTACGTAAAGTCGCGTACGTACACGACTGCGAAAGAGGGGGGGGAAGTGGTGGGGGAAAATTCATGTCGCGCACGTGAGCGAGGTGCCGTCGGTGATCAGAAGGATCAGAAGGATCATAAGGATCATAAGGATCATAATGATCCCGCATCAGTACTCTCTATTTTATACTACTACCAGCTCGTCCTAACATAATAATATAACCGATCCTGTAGGTATTATACGAAATTGGTTTTCCAGCCAGCCCCTACCTCCGAGGAACGGCGATTATCCGGACGGACGATCACACGGCAGAGCGGGGTTTGGACACTCGAGCGTGCGAAAGTACGACGTCCATAGCGGTTTGTCCGGACACACACGCATATACACGGACTGACGAAACCGTTCGCGTGCCCGTTCCTGTGGGAATACTCGATGGTGGCGGCTCGCGTGAGTGCAGGCGTGCGTGCGCCGCGCGAATGTGGCGAACTACCCGGCAGACGGGGCTTTTGACGACGACGAGGACGAGGACGACTACGATTGTGGCGATGACGACGACCAAAGGCACCCATCAACGGCGGCGGCGAGTGTGGCACGCGACTTGCCGCCAAATGCGGAAACGCGACGTGCCGCTGCGGCGTCGGCCAACGGAATAATTTATATACGCACAAATACGTACACGTTTCTATGCATGCCACGCTACGGATACGATATTATTAATCGAGGAAGACACGCGTCGACGGCAGTGGTCGCACGCGCCGCCACAGGGTAATGAAAAATTAATTGCAGCGGAAGTCGTAACATAATATAAATGTACGCGCGCCGCGTACAACTGCATGTACGGACTGCGCCCGTCCCCTTATTACTTATACGCGTCGTTGTCGTTGCAGTACCTACGCACGCACGACTATTATACGTAATGATAATAATATAATATAATACGCGTATTTGCCGATTTAAGTCG
Source organism: Melanaphis sacchari (assembly GCF_002803265.2). NCBI lineage: Eukaryota > Metazoa > Arthropoda > Insecta > Hemiptera > Aphididae > Melanaphis > Melanaphis sacchari. The sequence continues at coordinate 33,158 of NW_020271217.1, read as the reverse complement.
GAGCCGACGATCGATGAGTGTGCTCGAGCATTTAATATTACGCATTGTTATGCATTGTAATGTTATGATCGTATTACAAATAATTGCATCCTGTGATTTAAATAGAACCATCTATATGCGCAATTATGTATATAATAATATGTAGGTATGGTATGTGATAATACGGTATGGTGTGCGTGTTATACGCGCGTACTAGTGCGTTCAATTATTGCAGACATCGTGTAGGTGGTAGCCACGGCGTTTTCGACGTTTCTGTTTAACATCTTCAAAAACACTCCAATGTCCGCGCGCCGATCATTCACGTTCATTTTGTAGAAATTTTCGTTAATTTTAAATACCTCTTAATTCCGTGATTGAAAGTGCTAATTCTACGTATCGTGTTATAAATTTTCGAAAAAAGTACACGTCACGGAAAAACGATAAACATATTTTATTATTTTTAGAGCTGAACATTTTTAATGTACTCAAATTTTTTTCGATCTGCCTTAATACTCCTTCTTAGTTAACAATAATCCTTCAAATTTTGAGTTCGCGATTTAAGTTACACCTTCTACGTCATTACCAGCATTTCGTTAATTGATGGTCAAGACTGTTGTTTTATCCTAGAACTTTACGAGAAAGGAAAACGAAAATACTTCAAAATATTGGGAAAAATTATGCCTTTCAAAAATGCATTAATTGTTTTAGGATAATATTAGAAATATTTACTGAAGTAGAAAAAATTGTCCGTTAAATATGCAGAATAAAAAATGCATAGAAATAAAAATTATTTTACAAAGTTAAGGTTTGCTACGGTTATATATTACTTAAATAATGTTATAATAAATTATAATAAAACAGTAATATTTTTGGTAAAATATCAAAATATTAGTCTATCATTATATAATATCAATATTCTGAATTCTGAACTGGTAAGCAAGTACTTTAATTTGATTCTGATTATGATTTTAATAAATACTATGAAAGTTCCTAGCACTTTTCTGTAAGTTTAATTCGGTCTAATACCTACCATAAAAGTACCAACTATTTTGGTCTGTTTAAATAAATAATTTTTGACAATAAGTTATATGTTATCGTTTTATTCTTATAACTAATGTAATTAACATGACATAAGTACAATTTAAGTGGTGGTTAGGTTTACTATTTATTATGAAGAAAAACTTAATAAAAAATAATTTAATAATGTTGTATAATATTCTAATTAAAAGTTATTTTTTTTTTTTTAGCTTTTACTGAAGATGGCAAAAATTATTTTCCTGTTAGTAAATTCCTATAGCATATTTTGTAGTAAGTATCTATTTATCTATAAATTTTAATGATAACATAATATACCTAACTAATATATGTATTTTTTTTTCAGATATTGAAGGCAAGCCTAAAAATGAAAGTCAACATGTATAACTCGACAATACCGAAAGGAATTTTACTTTGTCCGTATTTATAAAAATAATGGTAAGTTATTTAATCATTCAAAATCTTACAATAAAGTTTTTGATTTAATTCAATTCAGATTATCTAATTTATTAACAATGGTAATTATTATTTGCAGCTGTTAACATGAAATCATACAAATCCACTGAATTTCGCTTATTTAACAAACAATACCAACTAATTTATACCATCATTCAGTTTATGAGGAAAATTATGTAATAAAATACTTGACAAAAATGGTATGATATCAAATTTATATTTTAGATTAATATAAATTGTATTATATATTATATATTATAATATTTTTTTTTAACTTTTAAGACCACGATACGTAAGTGTAGATGGAGTGTAGTAGGTAGCTCTTTCCTTTCTTCATACCGACACTCACTACGGTTGTCCTCACTTACCCCTTTCTTTCGCCCTAAAAACTATTACGTATATTCACAAAAATTTTTTTTTTACAATTAAAATAATATTGTATACAATTTGTTCTTAAAAGCTATTTTTGACAATCAAAACTGTTTAATTCCTTTTTTTTTCATAAAATATATTATGTAATAGTCATACATTAATAAATTATTAAGTGTTATTCAATTATATATTCACATTTTTTTTCCAACAAAATATATTATTTTATCATATTATATATGATAATTAGGTATTAAGTGCTCAATTATATTTTATTTTTTTCAATGATGGAAATGAATACAATTATATTATCTATCTTTGTTACTTACATAAGTGGTACAGTTCATTTTTTTTTTTTACTAATGATTTTATGTATAACTAAATAACCCATAATACCCTTCACTAAATACAGTCCATATACATGCCAATTTTGATAGTTACTATACTCTGTGTGTTCTGATTCTTTGTTTATGTCTCTAATAACATCGTCTAATTTTTGCGAAGATTGGAGTAAATCTTATAGTTTTGGAATTTGAAAATGACTATTTCTTAAATGTATTTTTGAATTTTTTATTTTATCTATTTTTAAACCTACTTCGGAAACATTTAATAAAGAAATACCTGAGTTTATATTAACTGATATATTAATATTATTGATTTTATCTTCCAATGCCTTTAGTATTGTTGTTGGTGTATATGTAATGACTAATGAACATGTATTTGGTAATTTTGTAGTTCATGCCCCTTTTAAAATATGGAATGTCGTTGATGCAAAATAAACCAGAATGGTCTGTATTGTTGTTGATACTCAATAAAAAAAAGTATTTTTTGTATTAAGTTTCTTAAAGTAAGCATAATTATGGAAAATATAGTGAACGACACATTGTTTAGGAAGTACAGTATTATTAGTTAACTTAAGTAGTTGAATTTCACAGAGTGGATATATTCCCAAATAGACCGACATGTCTAACTCACAATATTTTATAATAACTTCTAGTGTGCATTTATTATAGTCAACATTAGAAAAGGATAAAAAATATCAAGTATTTTGCGAAATTACTAAATATGGATTACTTGGTCAAATAAACATAAATTGTGAATTAGTTACCTCAATTGTGGCATTGGTCATATTTGAAATAAAGTATAAATTTCTGGAGTACATATTGGAAAATTTATGATGAATAATAATTGAAAATTTGAAAATTTGGTAGTTATAGTCACAAGTTTCATAAATTCCTCTAAAGATGAATTTATGTTAATGTTTAATGGTAAAACTTGATTTAAAGATAACTCGTATTGTATATTTTCCAGAATTATTTTTAACTGTATTTAATTGAGGATTACTGGGTAAAGTATATTTTTATGTGTCAATAATAATTCATTTAATAATTCTTCCATTTCGAGCGAAAAACTTGTCATGATAAAATTAAAATTTGTTAAATAATTACTTAATTGTGGATTTATTTTAAATTTCATTAGATCATTTTGCTTATAATTAATTTTATTAATCAAATCGTTGTGTTCTCACTGTAATCTTATGAAATTTTTTGATGTTATTGACAATACAAATGATATCTGATTTAACGATAATTGTACTAATTTTACATACAATTTCATAGTAATTAAAGTTTCGTTGTATTTCCTGATATTTATTATCTCCCACTACTCCAAATGCCCAGTTTTCAAATTCACCTATTGCATTTATTAAACCTCTTTTCATTCTTATTTCGTCTTGTAGAGAAATAAGAGCTGTTTAACGTTTTAATAATGCCGTCTTAGTAATTTTTAACCCTAGTGTGCGTGTGCGCGTAACACGTCGATTTCGCCGCGCCGAGTACGTCTCGTGCACACACACCGGTTCAAGTTACTCGCCTACACTTCCCCAGCACCTCCACCAATTGTAACGTTCCCTCTTCACTGAGCGGTCGCGGACCTTGCGTTCCCTACCGATGGATTTATTTTTTATTAACGAGGTCTCGAGAACTCGACCTTGGTGTCTAATATTAATATATTAGAGATCAGGGTTACCTTATTTAAGTAAAGCGCAGTGTTATAAGTGTAACGTATATTAGGTTTTAACAGATAATTTGTTAATAATATATATATATATATATATATGATATGGGTTACCGATCCTGGTAGATTTTGACGTGCTGTGAGTGAGGATAATTGAGGGTGGCCGCACGGATCGTCGAGGAGTCTTCTTCGCCGTCTGTCTCTACTCCGTGTTGCATACTTTCCTTTTATACGTATTGATAATAGTTATATATCTCAGACTGCTGCCTAAAAAGTAAAAGCTTAAGGTCAGCAGTCAGCCTCGCTCACCATTCCTCACACTCAACATTTTAGCAACGCGTGCTCTACCTAAGGAATAATGTACGATGTCGATAGATGGCAATCATTACACTCTACATACCTTATTAATATATAAAAAAAATTATACCATTCGACAATGTCATAATATATAATTATTGTATTTTACATCACAAATATATCATCTTCTTTTTTCATTGTTCCATCACAAATATACTGAACCAAATAGCAATCAATAGTAGTAAGTATTTTTTTCATTCAATACATAACCGATAAGTGCTGTTGCATCCCGACGATAACGTCGAATCATATATCAACGCATAAATGAAATACTTTATGTATTAAATATTATTTAATTAAAACTTAGATATAGAAATACACTATTGCAAGTAGGTACAAGATGTTTATAAGCGGTGCTACGTTCTGATTCCAAAAATACTGTTAACAAGAGTGTGAGTGGTGTTACGACCGGCCTATGAGCGTCTTGGATATCCCTAACTTTCTACAGAGATTTTGCCCTGGTCTCCCTTAAAAATAGTTGGTTGACAAAGAACCAATTGTGATGGTGGCGACTTCCGATGACACGAGGACTCTCGTATTTGATTATTATTTTTGTCGACTCTTGCACTCTCAGAGTTTCGACTTTTCTAAGAAGTGAGCGATACGCGATCATAATTCAATTGTCTTTATTAAAATATTACAACGCTCACAATATCTGCCCTGACTTCACATTAGTCATATTGTCTTGTCTTATTAAATAATCAGAACATGTGTCACCACACCGTACAATATGTATATGTTTTAAAATATACTAAATATTCTATGGCCCATAACAGTTGTGGTAATATATATTTATATTATAATAATTATTGCAACAACAATTGTTAGTACTTAAAAATTAGGTTAAGAAAACAAGTAGTAGAAAACATAGTATAAGTTTTTACTTTGTAACTAGGTTAAGATAATAATAATGTTAGAAGTAGGACAATTTTATGATAGGTAATGAAATAATTAGAATAATGTCAAAAATATAATTAGTATATAAGGGAGTAGATATTAAGATATGCAGGAAGAGGTCCACGAGTCGTGGCACAGTAATAAACTCATTGAACTATTTTGTTTGTTAATTTATTGTGTACGTACGAGTGATCGGCGTATACGACACAGTGCCTAATAATATCGGTTTCCTTGATAATTGTTTGATAAAACTAATTTTGTAAAATAAAGAGATTGTTAAATTTCAATTTATATAAATACTGTTAAAATTATATCGAAAAAAGAAGTGCCTTACACAGTTACACATCATATAAGTATTTAACTCATCAAATTCTTACCAATCATATAATCAATCACAAAAAGTTCTAAGTCTCTATACAATTTGGAAGAAAAATTACTAAATTTTGTATTCACTCAAACGACATACTATAACATTTGTTTACACAAAAAAAAAAGTCATCTATAAACAATAGACAACAATAATTCTGGAAGAGCTATGCACCGCTTGACACACCAATGCTTATATAATTGTCTACTTCATACTTGTGAATCAGTACTGCGTAGAATATTTGTCGTGTGCGATATTAATGTACAGTACGAAGTTAATAAATACTGTGTAATACTTGCAGCATAAATGTAGCAAATAGCGACGGTTAGCACTTTTTTACTGTTTAGGGGTAGCAGTAGTACACTACCTGTATTTAGGGAACCTAGTGATTTCCGATCAATGTATAATGATATTGTATTGTATACACAAGAAGTAAAACTAATTATTATTTAAGAATCATGTTTAAAATAAACATAAATTTAAGCGTTCTTTAAATATTAAATAATAAAATCCACTCATGCCATATCATTTCTAGTACCCATAATATACCTATTACCTACTTATTTTGATAATAGGTACTTAAAAATATATTTTTTTAATAAAAGTATTTTAAAGACTTAAAGTTGATGACATAACGTATTCATATGGTTAAGTACTATTTATAATAAATTTATAGGATTAATAAATTAATCTTTATTTTTGAGTGAGGTGAGACTATATTGTAGTTACCTTCTATAGTTTTTTTACGTACCTACCCATTGAAAATTACAATCTATAAGTAATATTATCAGTAGATAATAAGTTCTACCTAAATTTGTCTGTAGTGTATTTTAGGTAGTTCTTTGGATTTTTAAATCAACAAAGCTTTTCAATTAGTGTTTTATATAATATAATATTAATAAATATATGTTAGTATTGCTGTAAGTATACACCTAGTTAATAATTCTTTTTAACTTAATTAAATTAAGTTAACAATTTATTTATTTAACAGAATTAATAGACATTTTGAATACATTAATTAAGTTAAGAAATATCAATAACCCGTTTTTTCCAATTCTTGAGAAAAGTGCTGGAAATTATTTTATTTTTGATCTCCTCCATAAAAAAGTATCAATTATTTTCTACTAGAAAAAATATTGAAGTTGAAAATCTAAACATTTTTACTACTCTTAAAAGTTTTATAATTAATAAGTAATAAAATATTTTGTGTTTTATATATCTTATATTTAAATACTATTTCTTCATACTTGATATTATTTCCTTATATTACTTAATGTCTTAATAATTTTTTTTATCATAATGTAAAAATTAATTTTATTTTTATAGAACTATGAATAAAATATGTATTCTAATACTGTATACATTCATTATTTATTCATATTATATTTACAACTTTTAAATATGTATATACAATTTTTGTTAAAAGAGTTCTTTTTCTCTGGAAGATAAATAAATATACGAATATTTTATAGTAGTTTCAATAGAACAACACTATACTCTATATCTCCATTTATTATAGTAAGTATATCATATACTTATTACACGCAACTACACTTCTATATAAGATATAGTTAATAGGTACTCTGTAGTCTTTGTAGACAATAGATTTATAATTTTGGATCTCACCTCTTATGAATTGGACTGTACAATAATATTTTGATAGCTTAAAGAGGCTGTAGTCTTGAAGACAATAGGTATGTGAATAGTTGCTGTCATCGAGTTATTACTTATGATAATTCTGTCACACTATCGAACATTCAAACGTACTCGATAGCCGATAGCTTTAATCTCGCTCACGATTTAAGATATATGTATTATATCTTGCATTATTTATATTTATATACTTTAAATTATAACTTCGCCAAAATATTTTTTCATACACTATATTTTAATGGTTTTATTCTCAGAGCATGATATTCTAAATCTATTTATTTTTTTTTACTTCACTTATAGGTGATTTTTTTTGCATATTTAGAATTCATAATAACAGTATCTCATTGTTTTGTTGCTACTTTGTTTAACCGACGTGTCCATTTTTTTAACTTTGTCGTGTCTAGGTCATAATATTAATATTGTATTATGTACCTATAAGGTTCAGTTTTCTAGAATCTGCTTCATTTTATTTTCAACCAATTCACTTTTTCGTTTTCAGTGTTAATTGTTGTATTTTTAAACATACTTTTACTAATTTTTCTAAGTCATAAAATTCATCATAATGGATATTTGTCATTTTAAAAGGACTTGGATTAATTCTGGCTATTGAAAATAATAAAGCCCATTTTTGTGTTGTATACATTTTTTATGTTCTCTACATCTTTCAATGATAGCATGCATGAAGTCAGCTTTAAGGTGAAAATGTCCGGATTCCATGAACTTGACATTAATTGTTTCCAAATTTTGTAAATACATAATAATACTATCTTGATAATATTAAATGAGATTAAGAACAGTGCAAACATCACTTACTACATTTCTACATAAAATAAATAACCAAATTTTCAATTACAAATGTCATAAAATCACTCGCAACAATTGTGATTTCGTAATTAAGATCACATGTGTTTATTACAAACATCACCAACCTCTAATAGACTAAATAATATGTACCATGCACATACAACATTTGTACACAATTGCACAATATATAAAAAGTTGTTAACAAGAAAACCATGTAAATAACTCATTTTTCCGCAAGTTTGCACTTACAACATTTGTGCTCTATGCAATGATTGGTCGGGAAATAATCATTATTAACAAACACTCTTTGTCCATACGACGATAGTGTGTTTTAATCGTCGTATTTACAATTTCGTCGAGAAATTCGACGAAAACGGATTGCCCCACCATTGTGAGTGTGACGATGTCTATAAAATAAAATTTAATGCTACTTCAGCACAATTGCTTCATAGGCCTAATCCATCTTAATAATAATATCTTATTTACAAAAATTATTCCTAGATATATTATATAAAAAAAAAAAATAATAAAATAAAATAGACGACTGTCTAGTGTCTAGCGTCTACAATAATATACGACACAGTAATAAATAGTATAATAACGCTACAATATATGTTGATTATACATTTTAAGTCAATATTTACTGGCTTAGCTGATAAGTATATTTTATAATATAGGTGATATAAATAAGTAAACACTTAAAATTAAAATTAAACTTTATAACATGCGTAAAACTTTTAACTTCCCACATTTCTTTTTTATTTAAACAATATTTGTTATTTTTTGTGATTTTTTGGGGTAAAATAAAAACTACTTATAGGAAATTTTCAAGTTTTATATAGTTATAAAAATTGAAAATTTTATATATTTTTAATATCAGAATGATTTACAAATTTTGCAGTTTTTTTCAAAATTTAAACTTCAAATGCTAATAAAAAAAAATGTTGTTTCTGCGTTTTTAATGTTTTTTTAATTTCTATAACTTGCTCAGAATTGTATTATATTTTCAAGTTTTTTGATCGATTCTATTATTCTAAAAAGATTTATTCATCACTTTGAAAAATAAACTTAACAAAATTTTAAGTTCAGAATGTCTACGAAGAAGAGTATTATTTTCGAAAATAAAAAATCTCGAATCATTGTAAAATCAATAGATTAATTGTTTGATTCATAATTTAAAATTTTAAAATTGCAAATGTCAAAAATTGATGTTTAGTAGGTAAAATAGTTATTCTTTAAAGTTTCTTTATAATATAAATTATTATGTAACACGTAAATAATTTTACTAATATGTGTTATGCATTCTATTTATATCAAAAATAGTAGATTTAAGTAACCCAAGTGAAAACTATATATTAGTTATATTTTAAGCGCTTGAAAAATAAAGACAACATTGCATGCAATCTGCATACGTCCTCTCAAGTACCTACCAAAGTGAACATTTAATATAATATAAATAAATAAATATTTTCAGAACAACTTTATCCGTCAAAATATATTTTAGATTTTATTATATTAAATATTTTATAATTTTATATTTCAAAGCTAAATTTGCTCAAATCTGAAAATAAATTGTCCGCTAGATGGCAGAACATATTTATGATTATTTACCTTCTATTTAAATAATTTATTTGAGAAGTAGAGTAGCCCAACTTTTTGATAATAGTAGATTATGTAAATTTGATTATTATTTAAGACATGTAAGTTGTAACTAATAATAGTCAGATCAATCTTACAAAATAACTAAATATATTTTATTATTAATTCCATTGCCATTATAGCAACCATTAATCATAACAACTAACTAAAATTTAAAAAAATTAAATTTATCAAAAAAAAAAAAAAAAATGTTATTTAAATTATTGTATTTCGTAACCATGGTTATTATTAAGAATAAAAATAATCTTAAAAATGTGCTAAAATGATTAAATATATTTATTTTTAAACAATAGAATTGTATATTAAGCTGCAGATGCTATGCGCCTTGTAATGATTGAATATATTAATACTAATATTTATTTATTTTCATACAAAAAATACAGTAAGTTGAACTAAAGAGAACATGGTAGGTATATTACATTTTTAAGCTTTTTGACATAGTATACAATTTCATATTATTGATATGCTATAATATATTTTAAAATAACAATAATCAGTAATAATTATAGCAAAGTTATATTTAATACTTAATAGTAACAAGAATATAACACCGCATGGTAATACGGCACTGCAGGAACACGTTCACTAATTGTATATTAAGATCCAATAGATAGGAAGTGCCTATGTGACTTTATATCATGTTTATCATAATATAAATAAATTACTATCATGCTGATCCATGGTTCCGCTAGAATCAGAATAAATATATATGAATAAGACCAACACATTTTTATTTAGATCGTGATGCTATTTCTGCTAGTATTATTTTCTACGGTATTACATTTTATTGCAAATTTAGTGATTGTGAAACAGTTTAATTTTTTAAAACCTATGATTTACAGTAATCGAATAAAATAATACTGCCAGGCGGTGAGAAAATTCAATTTATTTAGGTATTACAAAAAAAAAAAAACTTGTTTTATAATATCTAACAGATATTTAACCTTTGATTACTATATTAGTTTTATTAATCGTCTATACTCTATAGAAACCAGATGTTTAGCTATCACTTGTTAAGATTTATACAACTTTTAAGGTACCCGATTTTATAAAACTCTTGGATTTACTATAAAATATTAATAATTTTAATGTTTTATTCCAATGAAATTATTATGATAAAAATACAAATTATAAGCTCTTGTGGTATGTGTAATATTACTATAATTAGTAATTTTACATTGTAATTGTAATGCTGATTAACTTTTCTCCTTAAAGATTGATATTTTTAAAGTAATTGAATATCTTATAATAATTTATTGTAACATCTAATTGTATTTATCATAAAGTATGATATAGTTACTATCGTTAGTGAGTACTTAAAATTCGTATTTAAGAAATTAAAAATTAAAACAAATAAAAGAGATTTTTATGCTATTATATGATTTCTCATATATATAAAATGTTAAATTTCAAAATACTATGTAGGTAGGTACTTTAAAACATTATGAAGACCATAAAAAGTGTTACCTAAGTCAAAAACATTAGACAATGGCTGTATATTAATTATTTTATTAGATTATTTTGAATTACACGATTAGGTGTACGTCATTGTAGTGCATAGCGTGTCATGTTGAAGAATTATTTGTTACATTGCTTATCTGCAGTTATCTTTATTTATTGTTTAACAACTTAAAATATTTTTAAATTTAATATTGTGTAAAATCATAATATCCTAGAATTATTTTTAATCAGATAGGTAATTAAAATCATTAAAGATTTCAGAGTGTCCAATTTTCTTTAGGTCATCATTCAGATTAATAAAATTGCACAAGGATAATTTAATTTAGTATTCGTCTGAGGTCTGAGGTCTAAACTCCAAAAGGTAATATTTTATTATTATTAATTATTATTATTATTAGACTCTGAGTGAAGTACTAACGGGATTAGCTTTAAGATATTTTTATTTTTACTATATAATGTAATTATTATCTGTCATTAACTTTTACTCTTTTTACTTTTTTATGGCTTCAGTAAATAATTAACCAACATTTTTATGTTCAACCAATTACATTTTAGACTATTTCTAATTGTTTTACCATACAGCAAGCTAAAACATTTGATATGCTGTACAACTTTGGATACAACTAATCATCAATCATACGACCAGTAACTGTAATAAAACTATCCTGTAATAATAATGACCAACAGTCCCATGTACAGCTATATATTGTTAAAACTTCTTAAGTTTCCCTTTATAATATTATCTTAAATTGATAATTTCAATGAATTTTTTTATTGCTGCTTCTTCTTCTTCTAATTCTTTACAAGCTTTATAGTAAGGTTTTACGATGGCTATACATTGTTTAAACCCAGTACTTAAGCAAAATGATAAAGCCATTTAATTCGTGGCTACTTGCATTCTGTTTCTTCAGAATTACAAAAATCATTATTTTCTCTATTAGCATAAGTTCAACGACGTTTTCTAGATTGACAATGATTTTTACAAAAAATTAATTACTATGAAGTACTTTGAATAGAGGTAGACGTGGGAGCAGTGAAATATATTAGGGTTATGATTTCATAACAAAATTGTAGCATATCTATAGTTAAATGAAAAATGCAGCGAAAACCATTATTAAATTTGAATAGCCTATTATTGTACAATGTACTCGTGTAGGTGTTTAAAAAAATATATAATAAATCCCTATCAATGCATAATATTACCCAGGGCCTAAAATTTTCTATTTTTCACACTACACTTATATTTTAATTAAACGTTAAATTGAATAGTAATAATATAGAAAAAAGACCATTATTATTTGCTACACATTTTTGAATTTCGTTATACACATTTCATTTTTTGTACTACACAAAATGTATCGTAGTGTACACAATTTTAGGGCCTGAAATTACCTATCTATAAGGTGTATCAATATATTAAGGGAAGATAGTATGCCAATCATTCGATGACGGTAGACGGCACACGATTAAAGTACGTATCGCCACGTCGGTCGAACTGTCTTAGTCAATCACGAATATATATAGGTACGTAGTGTTGGCTGTTGTTTTAACGTGATTTCTCTACTGTCCTACTTCTACGTCGTGTTATGAATAAAATAAAATAATCAATAAAATTAGATAAAAATTTAATTATAATGTCTATTATTCTCTAGACTAAACTACTTATATAATTAATCATTAATTATTTTGTCATTTAAAACTTATATTGTTTTTACATATACTTAACGTACAAAAATTGTAAAAATGATTTTCTTTTGTTTATTCTATTAGTAATATATTAATAATGGTATAAACACCTTCAAAAATAGAAGCCTTCGATTAAAATAATTCTCGAAAACGCGATGATTTATCATTGAATTCTAATCTAATAAATCCGTTAAAGTAATTAATAAACGATTCCAAATTTATTGTACAGCAGAGCGATTGGTTTACCGATTTTTCAACTAAATTATTTAAAATTAGGTACCTATATAAGTACATAATACATATTGTACATACCTTTTCGATTTAGAAAGATTGGATATCGACTGCAAATAATGAATTTTTTTTTAATTTTTTCCTAAAGATACCGTTGATCCACCATTACAATAGAACTCATTGTTTTCATTTTCGGAACACTAACTACAATATGCTTATTTCCTATACGATTACTGCCTTACTCAACTTTTGCAATTATTATTAATTTTAATACTAGTATTTAAAATATTATATGAAGTATTGAATAAAAAGGTATACGGTTTTCAAGACAACTATTAATTCTCAAATGAAAATGTGAAACTATTTTTTTTTATAAACGACATTAAAAATCTTATCTAGGTTTACATTAAATTATATTCTTGATAACGTAATTGAGTGAGACAAAATACTAAGTCACATTAAAAATACCACGATTAAACTTTAAACGCATTTAATGTTATCATATATTATAATTTATAACAACATTACGTTCAATATTAAATATTAAAATATTTATTATTTATTTATACACTTATAAGCACATATTATTTGATATTTGGTTTTGAGATCTATCGTCTAACTACATATTGTTATGGTCAATTTGTATGTACAACAACTATGGATTTTATACTTGTTACCTATAAATTTTAATTAAATTAATTATTTTAAACAGCATTTAAATACACGCGTATTTCTGATACACTAATATCCGAGTAATTACACTTGTACCCGGATTTCAATTACACGGATATTAATACGTTTAAGATACGTGAACATGGGACCCGTGTGCACATGTTAGTTAAACACTTGGTCAAAATCGTGAGCTCTAACTTATGCATAATATATGCACCTACTTAACTGATGATTTCACAACTTCAAATCCCAAGTGCTATTATTTCTTAGTGTTTTAGAAATTTGGTAATTAAGGAATTATATTATATACTTATTGTTATTTATTATTAAAAATCCAACGTATAAGTTAAGTATATGTACCCATGTATGGCTATATTATATTATACCGGTAAATAACTATAGGCAATAGCCAATAAGTGATAAGTGAATACCGTTGTCTAGACATTTTTTGAACATACTATCAGTTTAAAAATGAAAAAATAAATATTTTGCTAATAAAGAATATACTTAATTTATAATTATATCTAGGCATCGATATGGTTGAATTATATGCGCAATTATTAAGTTTACTAGACAATGAAGATGTATTGTATTGTTTTATGATATACGTGATAAAAAAAAAAAAAAAAAAAATATAGCGATAAACTGTAGTAGTTTATTATTTTTCTTATTAATAGTTAATCGATATACGCAGTCATGAAATGAACAGCTGACAATTATAACGATGATAAAAAGAGTATAATCGTTCACATCACAATTATTAGAGCTCAATAATACGCTAATCTATACGTATGTATTATGTATATGTATCTAATAAAATACAAAATGGTAAAAACTATATATGAAAATATGGTGTTTATCAGCTGGTATACCTACTAGTCTTACATCATTATAGATAACTATTTAATACTCTTTAGAAATACAATTATAAATTTTATTAAAAAAAAGGAGTAAAATTAAATTCAAACGTTATTATAGTATAGGAATACCTACATACAAATTGAGTTTCAAATAGTCTCAATAAAACATTTTAAAATGATTTGAGTTCCAAATCGTTTTAGCCTTTTAGGCACATACTATTTAAGTCTTGTAAAATTAAAAATATATAAACTAATTGAACCCGCATGTTTTAATACTAACTGAGTCCTGTCATACTTTAAAAAAAACATCTATTCCTTTTTATTTTTACAGACTTAGAACTCTCTGTAACAATTAATTTATTTTACTATAGGTATGGTTAAAAATATTTTAGATTCTAAGCGAAATGATGAATAAATTAATTTTTCAATAAATGTCTAAAAGCAGGTTTTTTGTTTTGACTCTATCGTAATTTTTTAGCAGTAAAAATGCTTAGATTTTCAACTTTAATAGCTTTTCTGACACGAAAGTTAACTATTCTTGAACACTTTAAACTATTGCGTATTCTTATACCTATTAATATTATTTATTGTATTTATCCATAGAATAATATTAATTTCGAGCTATTACCTATTTATGCAATCATGTTACCATGAATCTATTCACACTGACTTAAGGTAAGGTAGTATATAATCACTCAAAATTTAATAACAATAATACATTACATAAATATATATTAATATATAATGTAGGATTTTTGTACATTTATAATGTATTTTTAAGTATAAAAAATTGAATAGTCGAAATGCTTAACAATTGTACGCTAACCGATATATTTAACGTTAAAAAATGTAAATCTATATGTTTAAGTTCAATAAATTTTGTCAGAAAAATTAATTAGAAAAAAAATAATAATTAAATAAATGTAATATTTTCGACAAAAATTTTAGTAGTTAAATAAATTACTTTAATAGCAATATCAAAAACATATTATGAACATATATATTATATATACTTATAGTAATATAGGATGACAAACCGTCTTCGCACAAAATCATTTTTCTTAAATGCACTTATGCATCACTAAATTCAAATTTTACACATTCGTTGTATGAATCTTCTCTATTACAAGTACATTTACTGTGCAACAGAATTACCTATTATATTTCAAATAAGATTTTTATTTAACCCTATGTCCATATTAATTGAACAATCTAAAAAAGCACGCTAATACTAAAAGTCCCAAACCTATACAAATAATATTATATTATAAAATAATGTTCATCGTTTTTTATTCAGTCATCAATAAGCAAAGCACCAATGTCTGTAGATATGTACCAGCTAGTTAAAATAAATAGTTAACCATAATTTTGTAGTTATATATAGGTGTTACACTAACAATTGGTCATTATTGGGTCATCATAGTCATCTCCACATTCAATCAATAAAATATATTATAACCCCTCTATAAAAAAAAAAAAAAATAAATAGGATAAAAATCTTTT
The DNA here is from genome assembly GCF_002803265.2 of Melanaphis sacchari. Classification (NCBI taxonomy): domain Eukaryota; kingdom Metazoa; phylum Arthropoda; class Insecta; order Hemiptera; family Aphididae; genus Melanaphis; species Melanaphis sacchari. Next base: position 17,153 of record NW_020271217.1, on the reverse strand, counting down.
GTAATTTATCTAGCACTTATATAGTTTTTACTTATGTTTTTAGTAGATTTATACAATATATATATACCTAACTTAGTTAGTTCAACGATAAACTATAAATTGCATGTATTAATTTAGGTATATGTATGCTCAGATATTACACATTATAATTTATATTATAGATCACAGTTTCTCAACATTTTTTGATTTATATAGGCATATAGCAACATAAGATATTTTATAAAAATCCAATGGTACTCGTACTCTAAAGAAATATATTGTGTATTTATATATTTATATTTTGTTATTTTGGTTTTTTTTAGATAAGTTTAACCAAACATATTATACACGCGTATTATTATTTTTAATTAACTATATAAATAGTCAATGCATTAATTAATTACTCACACGCTATATTTTTCATAAAATTATTTTATTTTAACTGTGAAAAATATATATAATTGTTTTATTTTTGAAATGATTTCAAAGCACCTCCAATTTAAGTTTATGGTGCCCTGTTGATTGGCAACCTCTGATACCTATTTAGATACTGAAAAGTAAAAAAAAAAATATAGCAATAACAACGAAACTTAATAATATTTTATTTTACTAAGGCCTCATCATAGTCAGTATATATATATATACTTATGGTTTATGACAGCTATAATAGTATATAGGTATAAATATCTAATATAAAACTATATGCTGCTTTATACATATATATATGATAATAATGATTTAATATTATTATTACTTTACTATTTAGTATTTAGTGTAGGTATGAGATCGTTAGCTATACTATTATTATAACATTTTTTTTTTTTTAAATTAATTATGCTAAAAAAATAACTAAAAAAATTAAAATGAATGTCTACAAGCGTGCATCTATAAATTACAACCAGTCTAATATACAACTGTATATTATTATCATTCACATATACGCATAAAATATTATAAAAAATAATAATCTTAATTGTATTAAACATCGAAAGTACCTAATCTATATAATTAAATTATAATGCTATAATTAAAAAATTTTCTGAATCACAATCCAGAAAAAAAAATTCTTTTTTTTTTTTTTAATTCGGCTTTGTACATATACTTATAGTATGATTTGAAGTTACAGCACTCATTATTCCATAATCATCAATATGAAACAATACTCTGTATTGTATTGTAAAACACTGCTGCAGTTTATATTTACTATAAAATATAAAATTTATCCGACATGAAAAAAACAATTGCGATCGACGATTGTATATTAATAAATTATTTTTTTTTAAGAAAACACATTTGTTGAAAAAACAAACGAAAAAAAAAAACTTAAACACTTAGCCCTCGCCTTACTTACTTTGCGATTATTATTATGTTTGAAAGTGTTTAATATATCATTATAAGCAATATAAATTCCTATGATAATAAAAACTGGAACTATGCAGGCCTTACGGTTATCTATACATATAATATCAAACAACATCTAAATACCTATAGTATACACATAATTAATGTACCTATATACAAAGGTCGCTCTCAGAACATAAGTTCAATAAGTGTACACGCAAGAAACAAAATAGAGTTTAGATGACTCATGCTCATTTTTAATTTTTTTTTTTCAAAATGTATTCTACGATAATATATGAGGAACTTGATGTAAAACAAATATGACAAAATTGATTTTTTTTTTTTTATAGAAGTATTTTTTACCTACTTTTAAGTATATGTTATATATTATATAAATAATTAAATGCTCCCTTCCCCCAGATTGTAAATATAAGTATTGAAGATCAAAATCTAAAATGTTCATCAATTATTATAGGTAGGTACTCAGTAAAAAAAAAAAAAAAATACCTACTAATAACAATAACCAATGCACTATGCAGTCTTTTTTTTTTTTAATTTTTATTGAGACTATTACAATTTTTAAATACATATATGTTACTATATAACCATTGAAGATTGCTGCGCACACTACTTACGTCACTATATATACATACCCCCGCAGTTTAAGTATAAAAAATATAAAAACTGTAGATTTTTTTTCATTAATTAATATACACAAGGGACAATATAGTTTGCTCACCACCACGCGTAATGTGTATAGGTACACCCACAATATTCAATTAAACGGCCAATACAGTTTGTATTTCATAGCCTAAACACAACCCTAAACCCTACATAAGAAATATTATATACCTTTCACTGCGTTCACTGCGTAGGATACAATACAGCAGAATTTATAGATATGTACTTAGCAATATCTACTTTTATGTAAAAAACCAACTTTCAAAAAAGTAACAATAACGAGCACTACGTTACAAAATAACATGTAAAATGTAAACGCGCCCCGCAGTGTGGGTTTAACGGTTACTGTTACTACTCCGTCGCCACAATTTAATGGCCAACCGGGTAATTCTATGGGACCGTTAAACGCACTTAATATTACCTATACCTATGCGTTATTTTCATTATTTATGCGTGCTACACGTAAGTATATCAAATAATCATAATATTACATTAATGTTACTTAATATACTATGTATAGTATATCGTAATGAGTATATGTGAAATAAAAACATGTAATAACAAAACATTGATTAATGATATATATTATAGTAAAACGAGTGCTCTTTTTTTTTCTCCAGGTGCGAACCACGATTTCGGGCGGCGGCGGCGGCGGCGTTTAGGCAAAGTTCGTCTATCGCTGAAACATCATCGCTACTATGCGCCCAAGTCCGCCAAGTGGTGCGTGTGGTGTGGGGCGCGGCGCGGGTGCAGTTCGAAGTACAGACGGGCCAAACATCTGCTGCTGTGCTGGTGGCGGCGGCGGCGGTGGCAAGACAACCGACCGTGTGTGCGTGTGCCGGCGGCGACGTGACTGATGTGGGAAAAAAACGGTCGGC
>NW_020271217.1:0-9371 GCF_002803265.2 Melanaphis sacchari | reverse complement strand
CAGCACAGTCCGGTGGATATTTATGCCGCCGCTGCGGCCGCCGCACATCACAATCACCAACAGCAACAACAACACCAGCAGCAGCAGCAACAGCATCACAACCACCATCAACAACTACAACTGCAACAACACCTCAAATCTTCAGCAGCGGCGGCCGCCGCGGCCGCAGCCGCTGCCGAATTCGCCGCGTCCAACCATCCGTTTTCAATTACGCGACTGTTGCCGCCACCACCGACGGCTTCGGTCGCTGCAGCTGCGTCAGCGTCCGACAAACCGTCGTCAGCTGCATCCGTGGCCGCGGCCACCGCGTCGTCCGCGACTGCCGCCTCCGCCGCCGAGAAAATGTACGAAATGGCAGCGGCTTCGCAGTACGGTACTACAGCTGGGTATAACGATTACTATCACCCACACGCACACCCACACCATCCTCACCACCACGGGCACCCACATCCACACCACCAGCAGGCGTCGCTGTATCACGCGGCCGCGGCCGCTGCAGCAGCTGCAGCCGCAGCAGCAGCTTCCGGCGGACCGCAATCGTCCGGGTCGTCAGTATCTGCTGCAGCCGCCGCCGCCGGATCGTCGTCACCGTTGTGACATCACCATCACCATCAGCAGCTCCAGCAGCACCACCAGCACCAATATCCGCCGCTCGTTTGAAAACGGCGTGATCGTTCGTGGGCCTGTGGCAACAACGGCGGCAGCAGCAATAGTAATTAATGCAGCCACGTTTAATTTTTCTTCAATTATTTCCAAGTGTCTGTCGCGCACGCATGCGCGACCGCGGTATGCATCCAATGTGTAATTTTTATTTTGTTTTTTATCTAGTAATCTCTCGAGTACCTTCTGCCTATAAACTATTATATATATTATACTCATATGTGTTTGATACCGTCATGTTTCGTTTTTAGATTTATTATTATTATTATTATTATTATCATTATTATTATTATTATTATTATTATTATATACGTGTGTATGTACAGTATATATTTTATGTTAGTGTGTACGCGTTTAGAAAATTAAAAAACAACTTTTTACGTTTATCTATAATGTGATGTGATGCAAAAATGTTGTGCAAGTAGTTGCGGTTTTTCCTTCGCAAACGTATATGTATACATATGATATAATATATATTTATATATTTTATACAAATAAAAGTATAATATATGTGAATATTTTGAATCATATGTATATTTATAAGCGTTATAAGCTGTACTATTGTGAATATATTGAACGCTCACTGCATGTCAATATATATATAGATACGTCGAACGACCTACGACCGTTTTCTCCGAGTAACCATATAGTATGTTAAAATAATTATATAATTAATTTATAATATATTATAAATGTACGTTGAAAATAGAAGTTGTTTATGTCACTTTTTTTCGTCGTCGTCTCGTGCGCGGCGACGGCGGTGTTAACCGGGTTTGAAACAACGCCGCCGCCACTGCACTTATTATATATACATACGCGTACGCACAGCAAACTGTTGTACTTTAAGTATTTATATATTTATATATATATATATATGTGTGTGTGTGTGTATGTATATATATATAACAATAATACAATATGTTTATACATTGTACGTGTATATTTTGTAATGTGACTTGGTCACATTGCGGTCATGTCCTAAATATATGCCGTGTACCTATATTTTACCTAAATAATATGTATATATTTATATTATGTGTAAATTATATCATAAATATTTATCATATGTACGGTTTTAAGTAAAATAAATTCAATTCGACAACATATACAAAATTATATCGACGTGCTTTTTTACAAATCGTATAAAATTATCATTTCGACGCACTTCAGGCTGTGTGGATTTTATGCCGTACGCAACATAATATTATCTTTATAGTATGTACAAAAAAATATATTATATGCATACTATATTTTACATGATATATTTGTATTTTAATATAGTTATATGCATTTTGAGTTTTAAGTTGTATATATCGAGTTTTGACCAGGAAAACGGTATCTAATTCTTAATTAATTTTACTACACACGTGATTAGTATATACACGCGTAATACCTATATGAAATATGCAGAACATTGCAGTGTATGCGCGTGTATCGATATGAAATATTATATTTTTATAATATATATATATATATAGGTTATTCGTAACTTGTAATAATAGATTTAGCTTACCTAAAACTTATAATTTCTTGGAAAACCGAATTTTTTGATACAACTCCTCAAAATAACCTGTAAGTATATGAAACTGTCATTACATATTTATGTATAACGTTTTGAATTAAACACGGTGACTGTAAAAAGAATTAGAAAAAGTTTTATCACGATTTTCTTCACATGATAGTATAATATAATTTAATATATAATAGACATATCACGCATCATACATATATATAACTTATATTATTTTGTAGGGGTAGGTACGTGAGTACATAAATATAAAATTATCTCAAATAGAATAAATGAATATCAGTCTATTATATATTATATTATATTATATTACAATATCAAATTATTTTTTTTAAATGACGATTTCATACATGTTGTAACATAATAGGATAAATAAAGTGTTGTGCGTGTTAAATATAATCGGCAATATTATTTTTTCATACCACAAAAATAAATCACATAATATATATTAACTGCAATAAAAGGTATATTATGCTTGTATAACAATCGACAGTCACAATAACATTATAATATTTATTATTATTTTTATGTTTTTATTAAATTATAATATGAGTACTACGATAACACGCACGTCATACACATTCGTCAGGTATCGAATTATCAAGAATCAATGTACAATTTAGCTTCATTAATTATAATTTAAATCAACATATAATATGATTGTTTTCTGTAACTATAACATAATATATTAAATAATAAGTAGGTATATAAAAATATACAAAAGATGTTTTCAGGCATGTATAAAATATATAGGTTGCAAATAGCTATATTATATTATACTACTCTGAATAAATAAAAATTAAAACTTAAAAAAAAAAACTGATAAAAAAATGTATTAGTTCATATAAAAAATATATTCAGTAATATCTTTTATTTTACTGACAACTATTGAATTTTTTCGTATCAGTATAATAAAAAATATTAAGGTATCTACATAACAATTATAATAACTATATAATTTGTAACAATGATGTGTTTCTGGAAAGTTTTAATAATATTGCGTAAAACATTTTTTACTATAATAATTATTTTAAAGAATTTAAAACTTTTTCTTTCTATAAGAGACATTTAAAAGTGAATAGTTTAGGCAGATATTCGAACTTAACAAGATATTTTATCACAACAAGTTGTATAATTTTGATACTACATATACAAAAAGACAGTGTAATAAAAATAAAAAGTCTAACCTTAATATCCAAAATATACTTAATGACTATTGAAATTTCATTAAATATTCATTACTACTGGAAATGCTTCAAAACTATTAATTCATTTTCGATTAAGGCCACTCGAAGATGTTCCTAATGATGTGTTAAATTGTGCAAACTTTTTTTAATTTAAATGTAAATTTAATTTCTTGTTCTTCAAATAGTTTAATCTCATTAGAGAAGAAATCTAATATGCATTAATCATTACTTATACAAAGTTATTCATCAAGAATATTCAACCATTATTATTTCCTTTAATTATATACATAAATTGAATTATTTTTATAATTATAAATTCTGATTTTTTAAATTTTTAAATACCGGTTTCTAGGTAGAAATTTGAGAAGTTGAGAATATTTTTTTTTAATTTTACCAACTTATTTTTTCTAAATTTTTTAATGATTTTTTTATGTAGATACTTACTTGCACATATGTCTTTAAATAAATCAAAAGTTGAACGAGTAGTTTCTGAATTATTAAATTTTATGATGGATAATCAGGATAATAGGCTATAATCATTATATACTTAGAAAATATATAAAAGTTATTATGTGATTTGAAAGTTATTGTATAAAATTTTTATAATTTGTAAACATTTTTTAAAAATAATGAGCTGTAAACTTAATATAACAACAAGTCTAGCGTCCAGTGACGATCACTTTATATCAATATCGTGTTGTATGTAGTTTAAATATTTATGTATTATTTAACAATTACACCTTTCAATAAAAATAAAAATAAATTCTAATTTAATTCAACTTAATATAACATATTCTATTCTATTTTATACGACTATAATATAAAACATCAATACTAAGGACTAGATATTATCTTTAATAAACAAATTTTAATAACTCAGAAACTACTATTGTTTAAATTTGTTATTTAGGCGCATCAAAATTTAGAAAACAAAATTACTTGCCTAACTTTATTTATAGTAAATTGATAAAGTTCTCGTTTGAAAAAAATAAGTTTATATCACCGCATGCTTAAAATATGCGGATAACTATAACTTAGCTAAGTCGGTACCTATATACTAAAAAGTTCAAAAAATCAGAATTTGAATTTAACCTAACCTAAGTATTAAAGAGCAATGGGTGATCATACTTGGTGAATCATTAAATCATTCAGTATAAATAATACTCAATTATCTATGTACGTTTCTTAAAAACAACTAGGTATAGATGTCTGTTTTACCTAACCTACCTACAACAAAATTAAACTATAAAACAATATCGGGCATAATAAATAACTATAGCAATAATTGATAATATTTTAGTATTTTTAATGAAATTACTAATTTAGAAACTTTAACTATTTATGTGAACCGAAAGAGTAATTTTTTATGACCAAATGCTATGATTATTAGTACAATAATAACCGAAGTCTATACTTTTTTGTTTCTAAAATTATAGCGATCGGACGTGAAAATAAAATTCTACTCAAATATTTGTGTGAGAGTTAACATTTTGGATAAGGAAATAAACTAACAGACATGGTAATAACAGTATAGTATGTGATTGTTAATAAAGAAAAAAATATTGCACAAAATATTTTAAGGCTATGGTTTTTTTTTATCAATGGTAGACTAACAGAAGATTAAACTTATTTAAGTTAAAAACAAAATAGTTGGTCATGATGCACAAAATACAAATCAGAGCATAACATTTAATATTTAGGGACACGTACAAATTAAATAAATACGCAGCCTTTTACGACTGTCAAAAACGGTACAATCAAATAAATAATAATTACCGTAACGATTAACGACTATACTCAAGAGTAATATCGTATAATGAATCGTCATATTATAATATAATATGATTATGCATAAAACCGTGCGTGGCGAATGTCGATAATATAACATATTAACTACCTTTAATTGATAAATACTAATTGTCATCGATTCTCGTCAACGTGCTGCGGGGTTATCGGTTTTACGTGGAACCGATGCGTTGGTTATATTATTTATAGGTATAGGTACCTATTTATTTATTTACGACGTATTCGACAGTAAAACAACATAATATACTCGAAGAATAGAAGACAAAATTGCACATTATTTTTTTTCTTACAGCAGTGCAAATCGAAACCTATATAACATAATAATAGTACACAGGTAAGTGTTTACATTATTATAAAACGTCGTCGCGACACGGGCACGGTTTGACACGAGTAAATGACATTATATAATATGACTCGGGCTTAATGCGTTTTCATCATCGCGTTCTATATACATATAAGTATATATATATATATATAATAACGATCAGGAATACATCATATTATTATTATTATAGTATATTAAGCTGCAGGTACGCGGGCGAGTACATAAGACGCACTCGCGTGTGCGCTCACGAGATTTCGCGGAGTTATCGCTGGGCATATATTTGACTATTATTATAATATTATCATATCGTTGTATTATGCAGGACTGCTGCAGTGTTGACGGGTCGTCTTGGCCGCGTCAGTAAACGCCGCCGACGGAACGTTATATAGTCTGTACACACACACACACACACATATATATATACATTCAATAGCGTGTATATGTATATGTCGTACGCAGAGTGCAGACGAAATGATGGTGCGCGCGCAACAACAATAATTAATAGTAATTGGTATATATTGTATATATTAGATGTGTGTGTGTTTGTGTGTGTGTGTGTGTGTGTAGAAACGGAAAGCCATCGCGCGCGCCGGTGGCGGTGATTTATTGTAATATAATATGTAATGCGCGCCGTTGTCGACGACTATACCGTGACGGGGCGGCGCGGCGGTCTCTCGGGGGTTCCATCATCATCCGAATCTGTGCGCGCGGGGCCGGGGGAAACGACTATACTCCCCTCGCCCGACCCATTTTCCAAAGCGGCCGCGGGCCCCGCGGTCGAGTACACAGCCGACCGGGTAGCTAACGGCCACCGCCGCTCCGCGACGATAATAATTAATTCATCACCGTCCCTGTCCGCCCGCCTCCCATCCCCCCTCCCCTCCTCTCACACGCCATACCGGCAACCAACGTCAAATACCCCTCCACGTCATCCCCCTGCAGCGCGGCGGAACAGATTGGAGAGATCAAAATAATAATACTACCACTACTACTACTACTACTACTACTACTACGCGCCACCGCCGTTTACTATATAATATATATGTACACGCGTATATACACATAATAATATACCCGCAGTCGCCGTTTATGCGCCACTAATCATTATCATCGGCGGCGGCGGCGGCGGTGGCCTGAGATTTTCAGCGCGTGTGGGAGGCGGCGGGGTGGCCCACCCGTTTCCACTCATTTGTCGGCTCGTCGGATATCGCGCATCCCTAGGCGGGTCGTCGCTCGGCCGCGGCCGTACACGTGCGTATGTATGCGTGTGTATATTTATACATATATAAATGTGTATGTGGGCGTGTGTGTGAGAGAGAGTATCCCATACACAGCCGCCGCACCGGACGGCTGTCGAGCGAGCTTTGGCAAATAAACGCGACGGCGGTCGCCACTTTAGGGATTTATACAATTGTTGTACTTATTGTTGTAATATATACATGCGATATTATATATATATATATATATTTATAGCTTTTGTTCATTATTTTTCTGTATATATAATTATATCTATGCGTACCTTATATTTACCACGGATGGGCCTAAGTTTTATTGTTTTCTCTGTCACTATCTCTCTCTCTCTCTCTCTCTCTCTCTGCAGTATACATATTATATAATATATAATGTCCGTATAATATGATAACACTGTAAAAAAAGCCAAAACGTTGTGGCTCACTCCGCTGCGTATTTATATTCGGTATATACATGCCGAATTAGGTCTGCACGATATATAATGCGATAATGCATCAATAAAATAGTAAATATCATTATAGCTATTATACTTATGTACGTTGTATGTATAGAAGTAAATGAAAAACCACGGGGGTGATTTATTATTGTAATGACTTGTCGGCGATTTACCACTGCATTTCCGCCAGATTTACGCAAAACCGAGAAAACTGCAGCACCTGCACTTTGATCCATTTTGTACATTTTCAGAAAGAGCTAGTCGTATAGAGACAACTTACAAACTCACAGTTACGCATGTGTGGCTTACGTTTATTATATAGGTATGCTCCGAAAATTATTACATCAGAAGACGTATTCAAATATACGCGTACCTGTAGTTCAAAGTTGAGACATGTGAGTTGTAAATATAAAATAATGTACGTGTATTATTGCGTATGTTTAATTATAGATATAACCATAAACGGTGAGATATTACAGATATATATGTAATTTTATATAGCCTAAGATATTGCAATGTTTTTTTTTTCGGAAAAATATTAAAGCTCATGTTTCATGTATAATCATAAACATATATATATATATATATATATATATATATATGATATATATATCATAGATTTAATACTCAATAATAATATGTTATGTTTTGATACATAAGTGTGTTTTTCTTAAATTTTTAAACAAACAAATCATTTCAGCTTTCTAAAAATATCTATGACCATGACAACAGCTTTGACTATATAGTCAACTATATAGTATGTTTAACGTGTATCTAACCTGGTTATAATCAATTTCTCAATATGAAAAGTATGATTATAAGTATATAAACAATACACTAAACTACTGCGAATGTAATAATATTTTATCATCTGTAAGTCTGACTAATGATTATTAAAAACTTAAAAACTTAAAAACACATAATATCATAATCATAACATATAAAATACAAAAATCGCTTCGTTTTATGGAGGTTTCTCTGCAACACGCGCGATGTGCAGCAGATGTCCAGCAGCGTGATTTGTAATAATTATATTAAACATTTATTTAATAGAGTGACGAGTGCAGTGGCAATATTTATAAAATAATTCGAAAAAGTCGGTCTCGGTAGTAGTATTTTATGACTGACGGTAAGGGGAGTCGTACAAGCAGGTGCGATACCGTGTATTCGCGCGAGTTGCGTACATAAAGTCAAATTACGTGTCGTCGTCTGTGTGTATGTGTGTGTAAATGCAACCATTGACCGGAACCACCGACGTCCACCTCGACCACTTCCACGTCCGTTATTGCTGCGACATATGGGCTGCCGGTGTCCGAGAATTACGAATAACAAATCATCGTGACTCGCAACAATTATGGAAAAATTAAAAAGTCAACAACGCGTCAAGTCTGAGCTTAAAGGTCGGTGATGGCAGGAGAACCAACGTTACGTGGCTGCAAATTATTGTATATTATAATATACGGTATATACACAATATGCAGCACACATCACGACAACATTACGAAAATAAATAAAAATATATGTTATACCCGCGTATACATGAATAATATACTATTATTAAATATTAGTTACCTATATAATATGTAGTACGTTTTTAAATTTAGATCTATTCGCTGTACCTATATTACTATGTATAAAATATATTATATTTGTGTGGGTGTGTGAATAGGAAATCAAATTACGAACTATATAAACCCCAATATCCTAATGTAAGTGATAAACCGGTGTGCCCTGGGTGTAATTTTCATAAAAAATCTATAGCGAGGTATGAGTATAGGCAGAAAATATTAGTTATAACTTTGCATTTGTTCACTTTTCTTTATTTTTAATAAATATTTAAGGTTTGACGACGCCACTGCTACACATGCTATACATATATTATATTAGTATATAAGTATAAATATGTATGTTCTACGTCATATTATATACATCACGCATTCGCACGCGTACTTATGGTGAAAGAGAATTCGCTTTAATAAGAAAAATATTATCGTTCGAGTCGCGAGTCGTCATGAACAGTTCTCCCTTTGTGTGTTTCGATGTATGCGACCACTATACACGTCGGTCAACACGGCGGCGCGTAAAAACAATAAATACCGCCTCGCGTATTTGTTGTCGTCGTATATAATGTTATATATATATATATGTGTATATATACTAAAGTGTCCCCTAAATATC
>NW_020271216.1:4949-5406 GCF_002803265.2 Melanaphis sacchari | reverse complement strand
TGGTAGCCGCTGGTTCAGTTACGTATTGCCTAATCTTAGCTTATGTACCTACAACAGAAAATTGTGAACAGATATGGTATTTCCAGAACTTAACATAATACAGCAATACCATGTAATATTAATGTATTATTAAATTATCACTTCTGCTTAAAGCAAACCAACCTAAAATAAAGTCACAACATAGGAGAATTAATAAAGTGTCCCAATATTTTGTTGATTCTAATTTAGATATCATACAATGCAATATTATTTAACATTAAGTTATCACTTCTTTAGGAGACTCAAAATAATCTTAATCCAATGTCATGACATAAATTAACAAATTGACTCCAAGACAATGTTTTTTAACCTGTGTTCCATGGAGATCACTAAAGGAGAAAGTGCTTTTATCAAAATATGGCTAGTGGAAAAACCATTAGTTGTGAAAATATTATATTTTAATATTATAGGGGTTTCG
>NW_020271216.1:2449-4939 GCF_002803265.2 Melanaphis sacchari | reverse complement strand
TCGGTGCAGAATTGTTTTATTAATTTAAGTATATATTATGGATCACCCGTATTATTTAATGTATAGCTATACTGCAATATTACTTAATAGAAAATAATTCTAATATTATATATTATTTATTATGTATGAATATTTAAAAAAAAAATGACTGACGATTACAATTTTTTTATACATTTCACGACATAAAAATAGATATAAATCGGGGCTGATACAGTTTTCCCGATTTTGATAACAGCGAGATATCACCAAATTAAATTTCGGGAGATCAGTTATACCAACTTTGGAACAACAATTTTCCCGCATAAAAATAATATAAAAAAATGTTTTTTTTTGCAAAGCCGACGTTGCCAACATTATATCACAAAAATCCTTATTTAAAATAGCTAAAAACCTAACTACCGCTGCTTATCAATTATAACTACTGTTTATCAATACTAACTTAAATGCGAATTTAAGACATGTTTTTTATGCATAAATGAATACAATTATTGCCTAAGTTGCATACTAAAAAGCATTAGTATTAGCAGTGACATTATTGTGGGGGGCAAAGGTATCATAATGAAAATTGTTTTTAAACTTGCGTAAAACAAACTATAAAGTAGTAACTATAATACATCGAATACATTTAAATATATTGCAGTATTATTGCTATTACTAATAAAACTATTCAAATTATTGTCAATGCAGTTAAAGAACTTCAATGAACATAACATTTCCTATCAATAGACATAACACTTTTACTTTAGGACCAAGGTCTACCTTTTTATGAGAAATTTCATAGGTACCTATACAAACTAATACAAGATAAAACTAATTTCAATATAAAACATGAATAATATGAAATTCATTTAATGAAAAAATACTCGATGTATTTTTCATAACTATAACTTATAATTTATTTAAAGTAAAAACTGCATACGAATGCGGAGTAACGAATAATCGTAGTAAAATCATAAATGTTTTTACCATCTATCGTATAATAAATACCTACTAAATAGGTAGTACGATGCAACTATGAATTAATAATGTTGAATCTACTTAATGAGTCATTCTTTATTTTAAATTTTAACCTAACATGAGTCCTGTCTAAATGAGAATTTAATTGTTATATCATAAGATTACCTACCTATATCAATAAATTATACTCAAATAAAAGTATAGACTATAGGTAGGTAGTTATTCTTGTATAAAATCTTTTTAAACATTTTCAAACCAGAGTGCATAGGTAAGCATTATTAAGAGACAGCAGTGTCTGCTCTTGCTGCGCTTACAGACAGCCTGATCCTGCCCAATAAACTGGCTACTGGTAAGAACAAGTAATTTATTGATCTAAATATATTAGGTAAATATTAGGACTGTTCATTTATTTCAGAAATAATTTACAACCGTTTTAGGCGATTATGAATTAGTTCGATTATCTAATGTTTGTTATTTTGAATAGCTCTTTTAAGTTTAATGTTTAGTTTTTGAAATGTTTTAATTCATATTTATAATATGTTAAACGTATGAGAAATGTATTAATTCTGCTTTTGTTAAGTTAATGAACAAGTAACACTATATTGTCTATTTTATTAGATAGTGTATATTTGAAATAGAGAATATATTATGTATTTTATTATTTTACTGAAATATATACAGTTATAAGAGTGTTTTGTTTGGATGATTTTACAATTATTGAATATTTTTGCTATTCTCTCGTAAATTATTAAATATGTATAATAATATTGTAGTCTAGATTTCCATAATATTGTAATGGTTTTTCGTCTAAAATAGATTTTGACTTTCACTTAATTATTATTTTAGACATTTTACTTAATCTTATATATTTCAATATTGGTTCTATCTTTTTAAAGCCTTTAAAAATCGAATTAGATGCCTCCTAGATTATTTTTTGGACCGTGAAAAGTTTTTTTAACTTAATGAGTTGGTTAATAAATTGTGCGTTCTAAATATGTGAATAAAAAAAAAAAAAATGGCGGGAAATTTTATTTTATCGATTTATTGATCTTAAAATTAAGCTTAATATATGACTTACATAAAAGTCAAAATTTGATATTGAAATGTCATTTCGTTGAACCTCGAAAATTACTAAATGATATGATCAATATTGAAGAAATTAGTTTTCAAAGGGTTTTGAATGTCAAAAACATAGGTAATAAGTAGATCAAATTTTTTAATTCAAATCATTAAAAAAATGTACATAACAAATCGGTTGTAATTAAAATTTGAGACACACACAATGATCAATTATGAAAAAAAATGAAAATTTTGTTATGATATTCACATCATTACATCATTACGCCACAAAATGTTATACCCGAATATTCCAACAACAACATTTAATATTATGTTAATCTTAAATCCAACAACCGGTGGCCTGTTTTCCTACTGTCCTCCTATACCTTAGCTAGTGTATTAATCTATAATTATGTTATATATTACATTTTGATACTAATCCTAGTTAATTTTTTACTATACAATACGTATACA
>NW_020271216.1:0-2349 GCF_002803265.2 Melanaphis sacchari | reverse complement strand
AAATTGTAACTGCATACTAGTTACGGTTAGGTTAAGCGCTATTAACTTAACGATAAAAGTTTTTATATATGAATTGCAACTTGAGTTTTAGTATCTATGTTACCGGAAAAGATGATAATCAGTTAATATCGATAATGACAATAATGCCTGATTTAACAAGGAATTGTCATAATTGAAAAGTAATTGACGTTAGTTCGTAAAAAAGAATACAATGATGCTAAATATTGCAATATTATTAAAATATTAAATACATTAATAATTATTTGTTACAGTAGGGTAAATTACTATGACACTTAGAAGTTAGAGTTACATAATTTTGTAGACGCACAACAAGCACATCTATCAGTTGTACGTAGTATTTTACAGTTGCATCTCGTAAAATCTTGTAACCCAGAAATGCTGTAAAGGCAGATGATTGACAAAAATAACGTCATACTTACGTATGTTCCTAAATTATCATATTTTCCGGTAACATCTACATTATATTCAAAGGAATGGTTAACTTAGTGACTTTTGAGTTACATCTGAGTTAGAAGTATAGGTACCTAACTATAGTAACCAGTAGTCGGAGCTGGATAGTATCTTAGATAATAGTTTTTATAAGATACAATTGTATCTTGTATCGTGTATTAAAATACTTTTTTGACTTGCATCCAAAACCAAATTAAAAGGTAGGTAAAATAAGCAATTGCATACAGCATAAAAATAATTTGGCCCATAATTGTATTATAAAAAACTAAACATTTTAATATTTTAAATTCAAAATAAAATAATTTATTTTCATAGTTATGATTTTATGACAAGTTATTATATACACGTAATATTATGTTTTTCAAATTATTTATGAATGTTATGATCATATTAATTATATCAATTATCTCATTAATCTTATTAATTCATTTTATTTGATAGGAATAATGAATACCTTAATTTTAAACTGGTATTATTTATGAATTCTGAAACGATATAGGTACTAAGAACATTTAACATTTGTAGTAAAAGCTTACAAAGTGTTAACATTGATTTGTGTACAGTAATTAATTTGATTGAAAGTTTAAAAAGTGTTCTTGACCAAATTAGAGAAAAGTGAAAGAAAATGAATTTAAATGTATAAAATTAACTGTGAATAAACAATATAAATCAACTGAAAATCATAAACGTAAAAAAAGAATATAAAACTTCATAGATAAAGAATTATTTAAAGTTAAAACATTATATATAATAATCCATAAATTAAACAGCGCTTTACAAATTTACAATAAAGAATTGATGCATACAAAAGAAGTGAGAAATAATTTTAGATTGTTATTAAAATTTTTAATAGTAACACTTTTAATAAATTTACAAATTTAAATACAATGATTTTAAATTTTAACGTTTTGGAATGCTTTCCTAGTGTAAAAAAATCTTTATGGTTATTATAATTTTACCAACTCATCTAGCACACCATCGCCAAATCATACAAATTATTAATTTAATAGACTACTGAAACAAGTTTAAAGAATAATTACAATTAAATATTTAGTGATTGATTCACCTGGTATATATCTTTAGTTAACATTATTAGTAAGGCTGCAAATTTGTAGGAAAGTGCATTTTTTTTCTGTGATAAAGATACATAGCTTTGCAAGTATATAATTTGAATTATGTAACAACACAAATCCATACATGAAACTTTTATTTTGCAGTTTTTTGACATTTTAAATTTTTTAGGACACATTTACCTTTTTTTGTTCGTTTTCCAGTATTTTTAATTAAATTCAATCATTTTTAAATAAATTTTTATGCATGTAAAATGTTATGTATTAAAATATGTAAAATATCCAATAACATCAATCTTATAATATAAAAATTAAATTAAATACCATTTTAAGTGTATTTTATACTATAATTTTTGACATTTTATATTGCATTTTTTAAGGTTTTTACTGTATTTAATTCATAGCTCTAGTTATTAGGAACATTTGTAGTTGGTACTATAATACTTAAGTAACAAAATATATATTAAGAGATAAACATGTTTCCATAATACTTATGTTTATGTCCACCTTTCTTAGATAATTTTTAATGTGTAGAATATACTACAATTAAGACCTGTTATTTTTTATAATATTGCTGTAATAGTTTTTTTATTTCTAGTAGGTATTTGTAATATTCCATCAACGAGGAGTTTTTACTGTTTTTCAGTACCTACAATAAATTAATATTAATTTCAACTTTTAACCTTATATTTATTTAACATGAAAAATAAAACAAATTATAATGAAAAATGTTGAGTTGTGATATTAATGTGAATTAAACGCTTGAACACAAGAGGTTACTGTTATACCATACGTGGTTATTATAAAA
>NW_020271215.1:0-57668 GCF_002803265.2 Melanaphis sacchari | reverse complement strand
AGAAAAAAATTATACACAGTTATTGATAAATTATTTTATTTTTTTTTTAAAGAAGAAGAAATTGATATATTCAGTACAAAAATTACAAATTTTTGACCAAATACTTAATATTTATTTTCCATAATGGTAAAATAAATGATCTTGGTACATTCAATCTGTTTAATAATAATTATTAATTTACCCAGCCAATTAACTAAATTAACTTTATAAAAAAAAATTACGATAGAAATTATCATTATATTTATTCAAGAGCTAAGTATTCGAAGAATTGATATAGTTATAATATTACAAGTTTATTTATGTAATTGCGATTAAATAATTATTTATCAAACTGTAATTAAAAATTAAACTTTAATGCAGAAATATTAATTTAAAAACGCTTACATTTCATTACACTGTAATTATAATTATAATTAAAATCTAAAATTATCGGTGTTATTTATTGATTCAACAGAAATAAATTACTGTTAATCGTAATCCGTTAATGTACATATTACAATACATTTTAACCATTTAATATAATTAATGTAATAAGACTTTTCTTTAAGCCACTTCACTATCTAAAGATAAAATATTATTTTATAATGAGCGTATAAATTATTATATTTTCCAGTTAAAAATTAATAACGTATAATACGTTTAATCCAGTTTCTGATTGACCCATACATAACTGTATATATGTTCGTACAAAAAATTATGATATCAGTGTTGAGTTTTTTCAACAAAATATGTATACTCGTCAAATAACAAACGAAATTCCTACATTGTAGCTTTAATATTAGCCATTTAAACATATGATAACGTAACACATTACTATACGGTCATATGTTTAAATGGCTAATATTAAAGCTACAATGTAGGAATTTCGTTTGTTATTTGACGAGTATACATATTTTGTTGAAAAAACTCAACACTGATATCACAATTTAAATAGCTATGCTTACTGTAGTGCTATACCAATACCCAATATTTTCAAAAGAACATTTTTAAAATTCGAATAATTTATTTCACATTTTGTTGTACATTATATTATTATTATTATTATGCAATTTATTTATTATTAAACATTAATGAGTCTGTGTTTATATGTCTTGCGTACGTTATACTCTGTTTCAAGAGAATTAAGTCCATAAATGAAGGAATGAATAATGATAAATATTTTCACAGCACGTTAGTACAGACAACGCGCAATCCGTACATGTTATTAAAATGTTTGTAATGTAATCATACCTACTAAATATGATGATGTACAAACAATAATATAAAAGTCGCGATGGATTGATTATTTATAGGTAGTTAAATTAAATGGCTACAGCAGCGTTTTGATTGGCTATGTTACACCTGAGTTTACGTAAAACCGCGATAAAATGTTACGCCCTAATACGATCGGTTTTTTTTTTTTTAAATTTATATTACAACTTTTAACAATCCTAATAATAATATGGTAGTATAAAAATTAATAATATAAAAACCATGTTTGTAATATCGAGTCTTAATCTTCTCCACCACCCATGGAGTTTTTATTTATCACCTATAAGTTAAACGATTATTAATTTATTATCGTATATTTTTTCTGTTATTAGGATAAAAACCTACCCATGAAAATAATTTTAATGATTGTTTAGTGACTAAATAGCCAGGCAATCACACCATGAGTTTAAATATTATACCCTTTAGTAAATGAAAAGTTGCATATTAAAATAATATTACAATTCAAGTTCTAAAAAGATTATTTTTAATCGTTTATAACAACAAAACAATTGAATTGATTAAAATTAAAATTATGGAAATGTTTACTAAAAAATTGCCGTTTCTGAAAATTCGATAGAAAAAAAAAAACAAAAATTAAAAATTTTACAACATAAAATACTAACTTAATCAAAGTAACCAATTAAACATTTTAGTAGTTGTGTAGATAACTGAGTAAATTATCGTTTACTATAATATATACATACTAGATGGCGTTAAAATGAGACAATGAGTTCTAATTAACATTCCACCTAGAGTGATTATAATAAACAATCGAATAATATTATGGCCAGTTAATAACAAATGCTCGTACCTAATTACCTGATTTATTTTATACTATTTATTTGTATGTACTTACTACCTAGTATAATTAATAATGTCAGACGTTGATACCCTACTTACATATTATTATTATATTTTCAATTTTCCATAACCTTATAAATTATAGGGTAATTTTAAACCAATAAACAATAAATATCTATTATGTTTCTCAAATAATTTCTTGGCATTCAAAAACGTTCCATTACTTATTAATTTTAACTATGAATTAATGATGAACTAATGTTAATAATTATTATTTGATGTCATATGTACATATGATACAACATACTTTACACACTTTGTAAGTATCTAACTTTAATTTTGCTCTTCTGATATTTGACACCATTGTAATAATATTTGCTAATAGCTGTTTAATTAGAGTTATTACTCTAATATATAGCATAATGATAATTTCAATTCGAAATATTAAGAAAAGTCTAGACTATTTTTAACATTTAAAAAAATATAAAAATATGTGTTTAAGTATTTAAGATAGTAATATCAAATATGTGCCTTAATAATATAATATATAATTTATTAAAAAACAGTTGTTTTTATACTTATATTAAGTCATCATTGTTGTTAATATATAAATTTCTCATCGTGGATTTCATTACATTATGCATATTGTATATTCATATAGATGGATAATATAATAAACTATGATATAAGTGTGCTTTAATTGGTCAATTAAACCTACTGCCAAAAATATTTAAAATGACTTTAAGATTTGGAGCAAAACAACATAAACATGTCAAACGAGTTTAAATAATTAAATTTAATACATTACACAGAATATTTCCTTGAAAAACTATACACAAACACAATTCAAAGAACACAACACCAATTAAAATGTACACAACACATAAGAATAACGACGTATAAAAACAATTTTTAACTGAATGCATTAGACATGAAATAAAGCAGTTAAATTTAGTTGAAATATAATTTTGATTTAACTATTCACTGCGTCAACATAATATATAAGATAATCAATGTAAAACCTAATTGATTAATTACACCATAAATATTTTAATAAATTAAAAACGGGTAAGAAATTCATTCGAATCGCTATTGATCTCGTAGAATTAATATTACTATACATGAAAAGAAAACCTATATTTTATAAATCCGTCAACATTGATTTATCAGCCAGATCATAAAGATTTGCAATAATTAAAAGTAAAATAGGGAAGAACATCGACCCGATAATAATTATAAATAATAAAATGAAGAAGGCATCATCAATGAGACGACTAGCCGGAGCGTATACAATGCATATAGGTATAATTTACTATCGTAATAGGTCAAATTCCCATCGAGATGGTATCTCCCAGAGTTGGAAACGATTAAAATGGCTATAAAAGATATTACAAATAACCCAGGCACCGAATTCACGTGTATTATACGAAAAGCCGTTTCCCTTGGATCGTCCTGTACAGATCCGCCTCGGTGATAAACATAAATAAAACACAAATATAATAAAAACCCGAAGGAAGACGAACGCTCATAAAACATAAATGACACAAACGCGCGCCGTCGGGAGGAGAATACAATATAATAAAGACAATAGTAAGTTGTAACATCATAGTACCTGCGCTGCTGCAATGCTACAGCAAACGACGAGACCGATCTCAATTTGTACAGCCGATCCTAAGTATTTATATATATATACTGTAAACCAGCAGTTTATTTTTTAATTGGTCGCGCACAGAGGGTGGTGGTCGGCACAGAACGGTTTTTCGAAAATATTTTAATCGTCTCGAGACGTCATATTTTTACGTGGATATACGTATAACCACAGCCGGCGCGATATAACTACCATGTACTATTGTGTACTACAGCAGTATCTGAAAATGCAAGAGGGTGAAGCTTTTAGAATTTTAGTGTCCTCATATTGTATAATAATATTACAGGTATCTATAATCTCATCTATAGTTATGACAACTAACAAGCTGAAAGTCTATCAAACCAATTAAAAGCCCCCAATAGCTGCATTCGAGTAATACAGCAATCGTTGATTAAAAAAACTTTGTCCCCGCCAAATACCGAAAAGTATTTTACGTGCGTTGTGACGTGTAGTAGGGTGCGTTTGTCTTTGATGTTTCAGTAATCACACTATTCATTGTACACGAACGCCACATGTATATGCGCAAACATTAATTGTAAAAACGATTATAATAAATTACGATCTACACACGGCACACACGACACACCGTCTTGCCGGTGTCAATTTTGACAAATTCATCGTTATCGTGATGGTGAATTAATCCAATTATTAATCCACCTTGATCGTAATATTATTAATTCATTGTTAAAGACTTTTAGACAAATTAGACTCACAAAGTTACCCGTAGCTCTAAAAATATGCATAATAATAGCAGGTTAGATACTCATATGTACCAAAATATGTCCGAATTTGTAGTAGAGCAAAAAAAAAAAAGTTTGAACTATTAAAATGTTTTTATTATATTTGTTTGTATTTATTATTTATATGCCAAAAACAATTTGAATTAAAATTCCATTATAAACGTACCAAATATAGGATTTTTATTTGAACTTGCTATTTCACATTTATTGAACTATCAAAAAAAGAACGAAATCCTTTTATTAAATTTCTTGATCAATTCATACGTCATAACTCATAGTCATTCGGATAAAACAAATATTTGAAAACTATTTTACTCTTTTACAATAAGAAGCTATTGTAATCTTACTTTAAGTATAGTTTTTTATATTTCTACCATACATCAATTAATCCGTTCGATTAACGTGGAACATATCATTATATTATTATGTAATTAAATGATTCACAGACTATACATGTTTTCCGTTTATTACAGTGAAACGTATTTCGTACCATATACAAACGTAAATTATACATACAATTATTATCCAACACGCGATTTGACAGTGGTTTCGTTTAAAATAATACACAACTACTAAACGTTCGTGTGTAAAATAGTTGTAGGTACACTTTACATAAACTAAACATTAAGACAATCGCAGACATTTAATTAAAACGTAATCGACGAACACGCTGTTCAATTCCTCTAGTTATATTGTCACACTGTGCATTTAATTAAATATAGGTAGGTACACGTAAATACAACACCTGGATAAACAATTTCCTGTACAGTGTCGGAGGCCAGACAAATATCTATATTATAACAGGATGGTTACGTATTGCTATATTATGTTGTTATTATTATTACAATAAAATAATAATAATTTTTGAAAATTTTGTGGGCAGCAGGCGCGCAGACGTGGTATATTCGCACACGTTTCAGTAAACGACTGTAATAAGTAACACAACTGTAATGACACTTTTTTACCGTCGCAGTTAACTAATATTAATTATTAATCGATTTCAGTTTATATACATGTACGTGAATATCTTATTTCTGTAACTCAAGTAGTTTTAAGACATTGTTTTGCTGTAATAAAATTTGTTAAATGTAATCGAGCAATAACTAATACGTTTGCGCATAAACTTAAATATAATTTATACTTTATGCTAATTGTTAATAATAAAATATAAATACGATCAGTAATTTAAAATTTAAACGATAGTTGTTGCGGAGATAATATCATGGTGTACACCAATATTTGTATTTTATTTGGATAAATACAAATAACTACTATTTTAATTAATAAGTAATAACTTAGTCGAACTGTCTAAGTGTTGAATTATATTTTAAATAAAATAAAATTTAAACTTATAAAATTCAGTAAATATTAATTTATAAAATATTTAACTGAATATATATATTATGTAATGTTTAAAATTTTTGATTAACTGATTCTCATTCACAGCCAAAATATCTGTATAAAATTACAAACGAACCTGTTGTATTGGTTCAAAGCTTGCGATCTACAGTACCTACGAATTGAGAATAAACTACTCGGGTCGAATGAAAAACTGAAATTAACCGAACCATTTTATGTAACAACCCTAATGGTGCGATTTACTATGTAACACTATACGTCTATACAATAAACAATTACCCATAGTTACGTACTTAGGTATTATAAGAGAAAACAATAATAATATAACACACTAGCTAAGTACCTTTATACAATTTACAATGTGTAAGTACTTACCTAAGAGGATAAGATTAATCGGTCTTTAACGTTGACGTTTCGCGGGAACCCTCTCGAAGAGAGGCTTTTGTAAAAATAAACTTTTTTGGCTAGAAAAAAAAATATAATATATACAAATAAAAAACACGGGATTTCAATAAACTGTTTAAAACACGGAAGTAGTGAGATCGGATAAATGACATCGATTTATTTCAAAGTTTTTACAATAACACTATAGTAAACATGTATATAATGTTTCGGCGGAAAAGAGAGTACATTATTATAATAGGGTGCGGCTTCTGTATCACTGAAGAGGAGAGGGCACTTTCCGCTTCGCATCGCCTGTAGTCGAACGCCGAAAAACACCAAACGATTTATGTACTACACTGCCGCCGCCGCCACCACCGACGCCGCTGAATAACGGTTTACATAATAT
This sequence comes from Melanaphis sacchari, assembly GCF_002803265.2. Taxonomy (NCBI): domain Eukaryota; kingdom Metazoa; phylum Arthropoda; class Insecta; order Hemiptera; family Aphididae; genus Melanaphis; species Melanaphis sacchari. The sequence goes on along the minus strand of NW_020271215.1, from coordinate 51,079 downwards.
ATTTTAAAAATCCGAAAACACGTGAAGCAGTAGAATAGGGTACGACTAGTGAGAAAGAGGTACAACGTACGCGTAAGCAGACAAAAATAAATACAAACATTACAAATAGTTTCCCGCGATCGACAAAGTAAAAAAGAAAATTCACTTACACGTTTGTGCTGTATATATTACCAAAAACTTTCATGCGTCTTACCTTTATATAGTTATACACCTCACGTATTATTATAAAACGATCATATCACCTATATACATATATCATATATTTATTTACAATGTTATTTCACCATTGTATCATTGAAGTTAATAATCGCAAAAAAGCAACGATATCACAACAAAAACATTTCGCAAGTTGTGTGTAAAAAAAAAAAAAAAATTATAACGCACCTATACTCAGCTGCAGTTATGATGTGTATCTCGTAAGTATTCTGCAACATCAAAAAATTGTAATATCATTCGTGGTGCAAGTAAAATTTTTAATTTACTTAGAAAATTCAAAATGCATTTATAAGTAACAAGACAGCTAATTGTACTTATATCTGCATGCAGTAAGTATATATGTAAGAAAATCTAATTTATTTCAAGTATTATTAATACATTCATTTAAACATAATTAAACATCATTTTAACTTTTTACTCGCTAAATAAATCGAAAATTTTTCATATCACCACAAATGATATCTGGACTTTTTAATACTGAACACTATTACGATCTGGTACCTATGCGTAATAACTGGCAACTGGCGAGTAGGTACACAATATTTTTACTTTTTTAAACTCTCAGCCGTTTTTTTACACACATAGTTTGCGAAGTGGTTTTATTGTGATTACAATACGCATCAAATTATGCTATATACAAAACCGTATAACAATATAACCTGTAACCGTTTTGGATACCTAAACAGTAAACATACACAGTAATGTTACGCACTATTATTATAATTAATGCACGTTACCCGGACAGCGCGTATTTTACTCATCGCCTACGAAGATTCGGTCAACTCTCTTCGTATATAATATGTAACAGGGAAAAAAAATTAAATTCTAATCGAAATACTAATACGTGTGTAAACGCGTCCAAGAAAGATTGTAGTCGGCGTTGATGACGGTCTGTCGGGGCATGTACGTATAACATATTATTATACTTTATACAAATATATATAATGTGCGTGTGCCGAGCATATCGTACAAGCCGTACAGCAATATGACGTATACGGTCGTCGGCTGCAAGGCTAGAAAGTTTGACGGTGATAAATTCCGTCGGCTCGTCCGGTTATTAATTCGTAATAATTTAATTTACAAACGTATACTGCTGCAGTATAATATAATAATAATAATATAATAACGTGCATATACACCGGTTGTGTTTGTGTATATCCCTCCGCCTGTAGGATATGTAAAGCCCGCGACCACGTATATATAATATTATTATACGGAACATGATGACGTATAATAATAATAACAATATTAATAACATTATCGTATTATCATATTATTATGACGGGCGCAATATTCCCCGACCGAGATGTAGCCACAGCAGCAGCATCAGTAACCGGACCGTACTGGACCCGACTGTATAACACACGCGCACACACGCACAAACACGCACACACCAACACGCACAATTCATTAGGCACCGGGTTGTGCCCAGCGGGACTCCGTCCGCACGGTTTTGTCGTTTTATATTATCCGTATTAAATTATCGTTATTACCGCTTGTACGCTGTCGCCGATACGCCGCCACTGCCCGCCCCTCGACTCCTCCAAAGTGTGGGCGCCACTTACTAAATAATAATAATAATAATATCATCCGCCGCCACTACACCAGTCGTCCAACTGTAAAACAGACCGCGGTGACAACTGCACCGAAGAGTGTATTCCGGACGTCCCTGCTCGAGTCGAAAAACTATATAGAAGCGTAGACAGTCTGCACGTGCGATTTCAACGTGGCCTGTATTGTAATACGTAGTAAACTGTATAAAAAGTACAGTATTTTATTATGTATTAAATATCTGTACAATAATTGAAACGTCGTTGAGTATAATATTCACATACTTATATTATGTATACATTCATAATACACTGTATTCTTGATTTCGTTTCCGCGAGCTTTCAACCTTCGATCAAATTCTCTAATGAGTTACCTAGTCACCAATAGGAACCGAATATATAAAACCAATTAATAATCGTTCCCGACCTTTTTTTTTTTTTGCATTTCGTTCTGTTTCTTGGCCCATTATCGTAGACATTTTTATACGTCCTCTAATCCTAAACCTATATTGCTTTAATCGAACAATAATGTCGCAGAATCGTTTTCTCTCGGACATGTTTACTGCAGATTCAATCGAACCCAGCCTAATTGAAATGTACGGTGTACTATTATTAATAAAACAAATATAGCATAACTTTCACTAGTCGAACAACAGGTGACACTGCTCATAGTAATTATTCGTTCCCAACACCTATTTTCACATCATAATATTCCCACAGCAGTTCTATCTAAGATCTAACTGCATAAATAAATATATTTATATACGGTAATCATAAACATTTATATTGCAAATACAATTAGTTGTACATAATAAACGGTAAATTTAATTTTTAAATAAATTATTCAATATGAGTGTATACGGTGAGTATTATTAGTATTAAAGTACCTACTCAAGTTATAAGTTATAACTGTGTTATTGAAGTCTAGATTAAATTAACTTTATCGGTGCACACTCGCACTGTTTGGAGATTTAACCCTAAATGATATATTATATTCGTGTACTGTATATACTGCTTAAAGGTGTACATGGACGATGGACGACTATAATACGTTATATTATAACGTCTCAACGTCTACTGTATAATATAGTAAGTATATATTACTATAATGTAATAAATGTATACACGGGAACTCAGTGTGCGATGACAGTCCGCGGAAAAAACTCGTCGCGATAAAATCTGCAGCAGCCGTCATTTTGTAAATATAACGCGCAGCATCACGTCGCACACTCGCACATTAATATTAATATTATTATTAAAATAATACGATCATCGGTGCTCGTATTGCGCTTAAATCGCTATAGACTCGTATTCGACGACCATTCGATTTTTATTTTACTCGCGCGTGCACGCATATATTTCGTACACATCGCACATATCATAATATCATCATTGCTGCAGCACCATATAATTTTATGTGTAATAATACTAATAATAATAATAATAATAATAATAATAATATTTATACACACCACGTGATACGATATAAATTATTATTATTATTTATCATCACCGGCAAAAAAAATCCTTGTGGCAGATTTATGTACAGTAATAGAATATTGCGAGCTTATCGAATAATCCGTTTCACCGTGGCGCTGCCCCTGCAACAGCAGCAGTAGTGAGCGTCGCATTATTATGTATAACACTGTGTGTAATCGGCGGCACGTGTATATATAATCATATGACGGTAAAAAAAAAAAAAATGAGATCCGTAATTACATCGGTTTCGGTTTAGCAATATTTCATATTTTTAACGACCCAACGTTGACATCGGAATTATCCCGTGAATACGAGATTAATTAAAATTGCCTTGCGCTGCACCCTGCAACATCATACAAAATTATTGAAAAAATAAAGTCACTATATCAATATGATTATAGCGTCCGAAAGCAGTCATCAATAATAATATCGTCCGAAAAAAGATTTTTTTTTTATCGTTTATCGATAGGTACTTCCTATATAATATTATAATTTATAGAATATTTTTATAGTGTATATACCATGTAGTCACGAATATTTAAACTAAAAAAAAATGACACATTATATTTATTATAGGTAAATAATGGGTTTAACCTATTTATAATACCTACATAACAAATGGAGCAGAAGCTCATTTAACTAATACACTAATTTTGTTTATCAATTGATGATCTTGAAAAAAATAATAATTTTATATATCTTAAAATGTTTATTCTTACTCTTAAAATTAACAATATTTACATTTTTACGAAATAAAAGTATTAAAAACTTCGTTTCTAGTGTGTATTAAGTAATACAGGATTGGAATGGCTTACGATTTACTAACACACTTAATCTATTAAAATTTAGTGTTATTATAAATACCTTAAACCTAGAAAACTGTTTTATTTTCAAAATGGTTATTCAATAGGCAGTCGTAGTTAGGTAGGTTAGAGCGTTTTCCCTTCAGGCAGGTTTAACAGGCATTCTTCGTGTCTCCGAGTTCGAAACTCCAAAACTAGAGTTGATTTTTTTCACAATTTTGTTCTCGATTATGTTGAATAACATCTATGCAACATCGCCTAAATATATAATAGATGTTTCTAGGATGTGTTATTTATAATATCTCAGAGATATTAATACAATGTTATAAAGTACGTAATATATACGTTGAAACAACTCGTATGAAACGTCATCAAATTTGGACATTAGCAGTTACCACAACATCGGTGCAACTTAAAAGTAACAATAAATGCAATATTACAAGCTGATTTGAAACGTCGCTGAAACGTTTATGTGACAGAATATTACACAGTGGGTCTGTATATACTATATATATACATATAGCTGTTTATGCTTGTACATTTTTAAATACTTATCATTCATATAATTAAATCACTCTTAAAAGTTATAATTAGGTAAGTACTTCTGGCACCCGCACCCTAAAATTTTGAAACTAAAATGGTCTCATTTTTTTGCAAATAATTCATAATTTTTTGTAACTCTATTTCAGAATTTGTAACCTCATTGGAGCCCTGGAAATTTCAGCTTCGATTTGCGAGTGCCAGAAATATCGAAGAAGATAAAAAAGTGATATTATTTTCGGCATAAGTATCAAATAGGTTATAGTTTTGAAAAAAATTTAATTGTTTACTTTTATAAATTTTATGTACACATTACACAGTATAAATAGTAATAATTATTAAAACACGTAGACTGCAACGCAGATACCGATTAATTATTATATATATAGAAATAGTCTATTTACTCTGTTTCAAATAGACGAAGTATGGGATGCTTTCGAAAGATATTTCGTCCAATTAGAGCGACATGCGCGATACCAACATATCACAATATAATATATATATTAAGTAGCCAGGAAAATGTAATCGCACAATTAAGCCGACAGTGGATAATTTATTATATTCAATGCCGGTATAACACGAATATAATTCTCGCAGTCGCACATGCACTAATATTATATGTATATGGGCTATGCAGTATTCTGCAGTAATTAGCTCCCGCCGCTCCCGGTATACCTACGTTTGTATTGTATAGTATAATATAGATATTAGATACTATAATAATATATTTGTGTTGTCTTGAAAGATCATATAATTATTATTATTACGTATTAATATAATATTTTATAGGATGTTTTATCAAGCATACTTATCCTGATATTTCCCTTAATTCAAATTCCAATAAATAGAATAATATAATTCTAGAAATAAAATGTACTTAAGGACCAATTTTCAAATTCGATTAAATTTTCATAACATTGCATACTTTAATATTTTATTATTATTATCATAAACTATTACTATCCCCAAGTCAAAATACCGCGTGCTGTAAAATGGCATAAATAGATTCGTGATGTAAATACTTTATAGAATAAAATAAGTATAAATTTATTTTGTAATTTCTTATTGTGTATAGAAAAAAAATTATAAATTATACATATATATATATATATATATATATATACGTAATAACGAGAAGTGTTTAAAGTGTTAATGTTAAATGTTAAAGGAAAAATCATTATTTTTTTTTGTGTGGGTGTGTGTGTGTGTGTGTGTGTGTGTGTGTGTTATAATATTTTCCATATTTTTAAAAAAATTAACACAAATATTTATGAAAAATATTATACTCAATTCTTAGGCTTATTAAAAAAAAATCGATTTTATAAAAAAAAATTTACAGCGTATTAAATAAGTATGTATTCAACCTAACCTAACTGATGGGGACAAACAATAAGTAAATAAGAAAAATAAACACATAATATCAATTATATCATTGTAAAACCAATGCATTCATCGATCCATTCAGAATCTAAAAGGTTATTCTCAAATAAAAAAAGAAATTTTTATTGCTAAATGATATTCCTTAAATATTATGGTCTTTAATTATAGTTGAATATTCAAAAAACATCATGATTTATGATATGATCATCTATAATAATTAAAGGACAAGGAAAGGGTGTACGAGTACATGAATACACTCGACGATCCATTCGTATCCAAGTTATTCCAAGCCAAAACAATTCACCAAGAGTTGGAATGCATTGGCGTAATAAATAATAATAAGTCGCATATTGTTATAACGCCGTTAATCTACATTTTTTTCCGTACAAAAAATGATTCTTGTTCGTTGCGCGTTTACGCGTCGTTTTATAATATAATATTTTTATTATCCCATTAGTCATTGCGTTTTATTACCGACAGATATCCGGTTGTCTCGTATATAATATATATAAAAGTATATACGTTAGGATACAAGTAGGTATTTGGCTGGTGTGTGTATACGCAGTATTGCAATTTGCAAAGAAATATAACCGCCTAACTAATTGTTTGATGTCTAACGCCGTAAAATAATAACACATTTTTTGCTTAGATTCCTCGAACTCGTAATATATGTTACTGCAGTACTATCATAGCTCGAGATTGTGTAATTATAATATGTGTTTTTGAGACAAAAATAAGATGAAATTTAACATCAAAAAACGCTTATTAAAATAATTTCAATTACATTTATATGATGGGTGATTTTATTCTAAAATTATGTCAAAATTTGACTATAATGCACGTGGATTAGAAAGAAAAAACAAAATATAGAGCGATTTAACATCATATATTTTATAATGTATGATAGTTCAAACAAATCTCATTACCTATATTAAAAAAAAAAAAACAACATCTCCCTTCAACAACAAACAACAATTACCTACACGGCTACACCAACCACTATTACGTTACATAATAATATTATTTTAACGACAAAAGCACGAACCTATACCAGATCGATCTCGTCAAAACAATATTATACGTATAATATATGCATAAAATTACATAGGTACGTACTATAACCTCGGTGGTACCAAGATGCAAGCGTACCGAGCACAAGTTTTTACAGAGGACCTGTTTTTAATTTTATTTTTGGAACTCCTCTCGAGCCATCGCGTTTGTCCAAACTCACAACTATAATAGGACCGACATGATGTGAACTCACCACTCATACGCCACAGTGGATCTCAATAATTGTGTAGACCGAACACAAATAGTATGATATTAATAATATTAATATAGTATTAGGTATGTCGTATACAAAAATCGGGGAGATTATGATGATGATGCCCGTGCTCCGCAGACTGTAAATACCCTTATGAACATTAAACATACTCGGGTTACTTATTGTTAATTACAGGTAGGTACCTCTTTACCTATGTATAACCGTCATTCGTCCCGAAACCAGTTCACGTGTGCATTTGACACTAAGTCGGTCAGCGACGTTTATAATTAAAATGCCCATACAATATGTACAGGAATACTGTTTCCCCCGATTGTTCGCGCGGAACGATTTAGAACGTTGTTCGACCAACCGACGGTGGGAAAATAGAAAACACCCGAGATTAGGCTGAGTGCCCACGTGCCCAGGGCCTCGCACCTCGAAAAGCCTTTTGTATATACAATAATATATTAATATAATACATTGTGTAAATACAAATTTTAGCAACGACTTAGAATTATTTAAATATGTTTCAAATAAATAATATCAATGTTTGCAAAACAAAAAAAAAACGTTTTTACAACAAACTGACTGTTCTTAGAATAACATAACAAACATCATTATTGAATTTTGAATATAGCTAATAATAGGTACTAATATTATTAAAAAACATAGTATGTGTTAAATATCGATGTAATTTAGATAATCCCTTCATAAACTTTTTCACGTAATAATGTACTTATACATTTGTTGATAACAAAAGAAGGTTAGTAGATCAAGTACGTAGACATTTTCGTAATAGGTAGGTAGTATTCGAGCTATTACTAATAAAAAAATTGAGAACCACCATTGTAGTGTATCAATGGATTTCAATATTGAAAGTCCAGAGGTCTCGAATTCTAATGATTCCCAGGGCCTCATAAAACCTGGGAACGGCACTGATCGGGTTGCTGCAGTAGTTTCGCATACATACACCTCATTATATGAGTACATATTAAACCCACGTACGTAATTGACGTGCAACTGACTGTCGTCCGGTTGACAATGCGGTGACGACGACGTTTGCCCGACCATTTCGCCTCGTCGCAATAACCGGACGCCGTCTGACTCGGCCCCGGAGGAACGATTTTACCCGCGGAATGTCCGCAGACCGACACGTCGTTTTCTCCAATTAACCTTGTTGCGGACTTCGTGATAAGTGTACACGCGTAGGTATATAATACCGATACGACGGACACGACGTGATTGTGTCGTACAGGTACACTGCGTACGCACATACCAACCAATATAATCCGACACCCCGATTGCGCGACCAGACTAACGGGTTGCTCGCAATAATTGATATCTAATATATTATAATATGGGTGCTGCTGCAGGTATAAGTACGACTACCGTCGTAATCTGTAAACGAGATTTGTGAAAAAATAAAACACGATCGAAACTCGTTCGATAAAATCGTATACTGCGGGCGCGGATGTAATGTAGGTATAGGTAAATATATTATATTATAAATTTTACGTGCCTATTTGTGTATCAGTATATAATATACTGAAAGGCCACCGAGAACACAACTCCGCGTTATGGACAAGCTAGCATTACAATAATCGTAATCTGCAATAGGAACCTATAATTATTATTATCTAATGTTACATATTATAGAATCAATACGAATGCTTAATTATCTGATTTTAAATTAAATATTAAGTCGAGAAGCCAAATTGTGTTTAACCGAAATATATGTTGCAGTATTTTTCGTGAATCAAAACGATATAACTAATTCCCAACGTCGTCTTGGTATCAAACGCAATCATGTATTCGTATCGCAGTTTAATGGTTCAAACGTTAATGATGAAATCCTATCTAGAAGACAACAATTTTTTATGGCTGTATTTATGTCATCCTTTGTTTGTACAGAACATTGCTCTTGTATAACAATAAAAACGTCAACGTGTAACAAAACTGTCCAAAAAATTACAGACCGAAATATACACTTTAGGGAGGGGCAAGTGTCCGCTTGCGTTTTTGGATCGTTTCCAACCAAACGAGCACTCGGTGGTAATATTTCTGATTCATTGGCCGTCAAATTTGTTAAATGCATGTATATATAGGTATAATAATATGTATTTAATATATATATATATATATAACTAAGCTGCTGTTGAAGCCGTTTTTGTTATCCGGCCCCTCTGTGGCTCGAAAAAGAACTGGAAATTTGAATTTCACCACCAGCAACGTCATTAATCATTCGGGGAGTTTCAGAAACTGACCCACGAAAAGCGACTGAAGAATGATCGGGGTGAATTCGCGCCACTCCTATCTTTTCCCGTGCACGTGTATAAATACAACATATTTTATATATGTGTACAAGCATTCGGGATATTTATTATTCGAAAATAGGATATTAAGTGCCAGGACATGTAGATGGGATGTGTCGGTGGGGATGTACAGGAAGTGAGCCGATAGGCAGCAGTGGCGATGGTGGCGGTGGCTACAGCAGTGGTGGCAACGGCAATCCAGGAAACTGGAACACATCTTTTTTAAACGGGTTTACACAATTCGACACTACGACTGATAACGTATCCCCTCCCCCCACCACGTGTATAAAAACGACCCTCGCGTGTTCGGTGAAAAAAATCGGGTAGTACGTATATTTTAATAACGGAAGCGATAGTGATTCGAGCTTTAAATATACACGCATATGCGCGCACGAGCAAAATAAAAAAATAAACGACAACAATATGGCACGAATCCAATGGGGAAAAAATCCCATTGAATTAAAGAACAGATTAAAACGTTATCAGCAGGTACTTGATATACTGATGTTATTAATAAATAGAGGTATAAATGTGTGTAACAAAGATTAACGGATTTTTTTTTTTTTTTTTTGAAGTTCGAATAATAATGACTATTAGAGTGAAATTTATTAAAAGTGACTAAAATATATATGGCAGTATACACAATAATAATAATATTGTAATCTGGTATTACATCATTTAAAAGCTTTAATAAAAAATACATAAAAACCCTAATAATATAAAATGAAACTTAATCCCCATAAAACACATACATCAACAGTCATCTATTATTTATATTATGTATGAAGTGTTTTTATGTTTTTTGTATTTAATATTTATCATGTATTTATGCTACCTATATACCAACTATACTTGGATAGAATCAAATACTATAAGTTATTAACGTTATTATTATTATTATTTCCCAATCTACGTATTAAATGTATCTCGTAAAAAAACGTTATGACTTATTATACGAGTAGATTTAAATATTTAACTTTTGAATTCATATGAGAATCGAGAGAAACAACGCCCTTCCGCATTTAAAGAATTTATTGTTTTTATTGTCAACTCGTACAAAAATAATAAAAGTATAGACCTTTATTAAAAACACATAATAATCTATACAAAGTAGTAATACAACTCAATCGACTTATTAAAATAATAATAGATAATAAATAATATATTATGTATAAGATAAATCAAACGCATTTAAAAGGTGTTATAAATTATAATACATAGTTATAATATGTTCAAAATGCATACAATGAAAAAAATTATGCCACACACGCTGTTTTTTTTTTATGAATATATTAATAAATATAATAATAATATAATTTCATACGGTTTTTCCATTGCAAATATTTGAACATGTGACTTATTGGTCATTGATAAAATATAACCAAAGAAAGTATACAAAATATTTTATTAACTGTATATAAATTATGTACACATTTACCCTTCCCCCCTCAATACATTATTAAAAAAAAAAATGACAATTATAGTCTGAAACTATCGTTACTTATGAATGAAGTTATTTTGTGGTTATTGTGGTATACGAGGGGGAGACACCACGTTATAGTAATATTATTAAGATACAAAATGTGGCCGTTTATCTTTTCAATTGTTGCCATTATTGTATAAAGCGAGGGGAATACGAAAGTAGATACGGTATTTTATTAGACAATGCGGCGTATATTCTTGTGGCCATAAGTGTCCAATAACGTTTATTCAATATAAAATAATAAATATTCAATTGACTGCGTATTTATCGATTAAATTTTTTTTTATTTTCAAAGAACCCCTGGGTAGCTATTATAATAAACTAATACTAACTCTTTGATAGAACATAAGCACTGCAGTCATTGACTTCCCATTATAACATATAGTTTTATTTTCACTTTTTTCTACTAAAATTAGGATTAAATTATTTTAAATACCAAGTAAGAATAATTCAACAATTTTTATAATTAGAGTATTGATTTAAACATATACGATATATAGAGTGATCCATTTTGAAAAACGTTAAAAAAAACCATGGTAAGGAATTAAAAATAAAAATTTACTACTTCATTTTTTAAGAGAATTTGTATGTTCTCTAAGCATATAATTTTACTAGAAAAATGTTCTTTTTTAACAACATAAAATTATAACTATGTAAAACGTTAATAGTAATAACTAACAATATTTTACGTTAAATGGACTATTCAGTATATATTAAACATTGACATTTCCATGAAAATCACCTACTTAACAATATATACGGTAAAAATGAATAGTTATTAGATATTCGAAATAAAGAAATTTGTTTCACCAAAAGACGTCCTTTAAATAATGTAACAATTGAAAAAAAAAATAATATATAATTCTAAGTATGTCATAAATTTCCAATAATCAGAATTTGAATAAATAAATAACTAAGAATTTATCAAAAAATAGAAGTCACATGCTAGGCGAATACCCTGTTTCCCTGTTTATGTTGAATCTAATAATACATAAAACTCGAAACCGGAGTATCGATTTTTCACTGCATACTGCTTATAATATAATATAATATTATTATTATTTACTTATATTACGATAATGGCGTTATAATACATCCGCATGCAATATGTCTTGTAAACGAGTTACGATTCACCGATATTGCTTATAATACTCGTATTATAATAGTTGTCGCTGTAAATACTGTTTTCGCCTTATTCAAGTATAACATAATACATTATATTATTGCGCCGCATGTTCGGATATCGTGGGCAGAAAGTATAAATTATATTCCATAATAATAATTATTAAATGAAATATACTTTCCGGAGATATTTATAACTATCATAATATGAAAGCCAACTTTTTATCTTAATTGATTTATTCAAGCAATAAATCGATAAATATCATCCTGCACATAATAATATAATATGTATAGCATAAATAGAATTAGATATTGCAATTCTTATACACGTTAATACTTATTAATATTGTAATGATTTGCTTATTAAAATAAATAATAATATATTATATTATTATTGTCTATCGTTATTTCGTATTGCTTTCATCGTATATTAGGTATACACAATCGGTGTTCTTTATTCACAACTATATTGCTATAACATCAACGAAGACGGAACATTTTTTCTTATTCGATTTAACAAGTTTTTAAATAAATATAAATAAATATTATACTAGTCGCCAGTCGATTCCGTATATTTATTATATAATTAGAGTATTCGCAGGTAGTAACTAATTTAATAATATAATATATGTATTTTAATGACGTGTTGTTTATGCCAGTCGAAATTTGAGGTAGGACAATGACTAATAGTTTACTCGCCTGTATATATTTAATATAATTTGAATTTTGTGTGTTGAAAGCAAGTTTATAGCATTTTCTTCGGACATTAAATCCAATTGCCACCGAAACCTCTACAAAACACGGCAGTCGTAAAATAAAAACTCGTTTAGATAACAACCGTGTAAAGAACACCCATGCGAGCACTAAATACCGTTGCTCTGCTCATTTATAGCATTGAAAAACCACCCAAGCCCGGAGACAATTAAAATGCTGGTCCAAATCGATGGAGAGATCGCAGGCTACAGACATCGGGGAACGGCAATTATAAAACAGTATATACTTATTATGCACGCAGTCGAGTAATATGTACTATGTACACACATTGTCACCGGCAAACGGTGAGTTTAAAAAAAAAATGTTATGTAGTCAAAAAGGGTTACTTAAATTACCTTATTTTTAAAATAAAACTACTACACCCTCAACCTAAAAACCGGTAGTCATTATAATTATATGTATTTGTTTTGGCTGCATTGATGAAAATACCATCGAAATTAAATAACTATGTATATGCAATGTACCGTATTTACTAATCCGTTAAAACAATAAACAAAAATATAGTATTACATACCTTTCATCTAATTGGGATAATACTGCATAATACTATAAACATTAAACATAGATATATCACATGATAGTAAATGCATTGTGTTGATGCTATTTATTACTGTGTGTCTCAAGGATGATACGAGTTCGTTTGTCCTAATGGATTATGACGAATCTGAAATCAAGATTTTACAATTTATATTACTATTAGTTAATTATACTACAGAAAAACTGGTAGCTGTGGAAACTGTAGCTCATCAAAAATCATCAGCAAGCTGGTGATTATCATCTGTTTGTTAGAATAATTATCTTGCGTTAAATGTATAAACCTGGAAACCCCTATATAGTTTTTGAGACGTCTATTGTCTACTCGTGTAGAAATAATACAATTAAGTCTTCTAAAGTCCTATATAAATACTAAATAGGTACAGTTTTATTCTTAATTTGAATATTAAAATGTTACATAACATTTGCATATACATATGACTGGACTATTATTATAATTATTTACCAACTGTTAATATATAATAATTTAGTATTGTACCTATACATTCATCGATTTCAAAATGAGATAAATACTTTGAGACAGAAAGTTAAAACATAAAATATATACTTATGCTTATGTGTATACATAAATTATTTGTTCATATTTTACATACCTATTATTAGTTATTACATCAATATTAAATATATAAAATATATCCATATTATACCTAAAATTCATACATAATTTCAATTCAAAATAGTGCAATCGAAAATATAAAAATTCTTTAAGTGACTACTACAATATTTTCAGAGTATAAAAGCATTTAAAATAATGGGTTATAATTACATTAAGAAGTTAACGACGAATTTTATTCTCAAAAAATTATGGACGACCACTTGATATAAACTGATGAAAACAGGATGCACCCTTTATATTTCTTTTTTAATCCAAAATTGAACCGTGATGTAGGTAAGCAGCTCCTATAATATGCGAGTGTGTACACTTTTGTATAATAATATTAAGTTACACAACGCGTATTACAACAAATCGACTGAATGACAACACTTCCACGACGCGTGACCTATACTTTTGCAGTGTGCATAATATAATATGATTATTAGACATATCCATATATATATATATATATATATATATATATATATTTATATATATATATGTACACTATATATAAACGTGCATGTTTACTTGCAGGCTCTTTATGCAAACTCACTAATTTCCGTTCGCAACGCTTATGTAGTTATGTATACGCAAATACTCCGGCAGCACGAATTCCGGTTGTTCCTTCTAAGCAGATTAAGATTATATTATTACGTATGCAAACGCCATCGCTATACATTCATATATATAATATGTATATATACTTATATGCATGTATTATATGATATATATATATATATACGCATACAGGAGACCGGAAGTGCGAAACTATACCCCAGCCTCGACTACACTTCCGATCAGGCACGCGTATGCGATATTATAATAATACACATAAACTGTGTTATTATAACAATATTGTCATATTGAGTATATATAGATGTACGTATACGTATATCACGTATGTATTAATGTATGTATGTGTGTGTGTGGAGCAGCTTAGGGTGGTTTTCCGGGTGTGAATTCACCGTGTGTGAATCGAAAACGTCACGATATTGCTCGAGAATATGACAGGAAATGAGGCTTTGAGTGAGCACGACTGCTGTTGCTGTTTTTGCAGGGATTTGAAAAACCCACCGTCTCTACCGCCGAGATATGGAAGTCAAAAGCTATGTATATGTGGGACGTAGGTATGCGTATATATTATATTCCGCCGAGGCATTCGCGTCACGATTCGCCCTGTTTTGTTATTGCAACAACAGTGCTCTGCAGTATCCTCTTATATTCGTAGACTACTCGAACCTTTTGAGTTAATGTTATTATCATCACCTATCAAAAACGGTTCACAGTAATACAAGGTAACATAAATAATATATAATATATAAGCGGTGTACATACGTATAATACCCACCTCCGCGATGTCGACATACGAAATATTGTAACCCCTTGTCATATGCTCGCAAAATCCTTACATGCAGACTTTGCAGCATTAATTAACTGTATCACTTTTAACAAAAATTCTATGCATTAAATATTAATTTATGTTTATTTTTTTCAATACATGAAATAATAATTTTTAAATGTTATAATAATATGTATATATACTGAAAGATTTATATTTTATATTAAGAATATTATAATACCATTTGATTGATTAATCTATATTTTTAATTTAATTTAAATAACCGAAATAAAAAATCTGTATTTGATTATACAAAATTAATACGAGACAAAATATTAAATTACGAAATTTCACTTTATAGTATTATGATACAGTATATGACTATAGCCTATAGTATAGTTGAGAACTAATACTCGTCTTATATTATAAAATATATGATACAATGGCTTCATAAAATTATTATCAAACTTCGCTAACAAAAAAAGACGATTTTTCACAACCAAAATCAATTGTGTTCCGTGGATACCCCGAATTATATTCCCTGCAAAGAATATTACACTCTGCGACAAGTCGTTCACCCTACTTTACCACTATCTCTTCATCCGGCTCACTGACTCTCTTATTTCAACCATCAAATTATTTTAGATTAAGAATTTATTACATTATGTTTTGATAAACTGTGCATGATGAACATTTCAATGATGTACCCATATTAGATTGTACGTTATCAAATTAACCAAACATACAGCTATATCGAATTTTATAGAGGTGCAATAATTTACAAGTGTTCTAATTAAACGTCGGAGTCAGCAATATAATTTAGCCATGCGTTAGTTAAAACAATAAATGGCAGTGCACGAGTTTATTATTTGGATAATAATTGTGGTAAAAAAATGATTAGGTACTAATATAGAGTTTGAAACAAAATATAGATAGATATAGTATTCTATAGTAATGAATCAATAAATGTATGCTACTATGTTGTAATTAAAATACTAAAAATAAAGTTACTTTTTTAATTGTTTTATATCACCAATTAAAGTAATATGAGATAAAAATATTTATATTTTGTATTAATTATTGATAAAAATATAAAATTATATTATTATCATAACAAAATTACATTATATCTGTGTAAAATATTATGTTCGGTCAAAACGTATGATGTTAAATGGAACTAAAAATACAATTTAAAACAGTTTAGAAAGTTTAAAAATAAAAACATATTATATTTGATAATAATTATGCATTTGCCAATATTTTACCATCATAATAGGTATATGTATTTATTATACAAAATATGAAAGTGAACTTACAAACAAACAAATTGTACAACCAATTAATACTAAATAATCGAAAGTGGTTAATACATTATAAAGTATAATAGCCATAATTAGTTATAAATTCAATATTCAAAATCATTAGTATTCGAACATTAATTGTTTTTTTTTTTATTTTCGAAACCTTGGAGTTATTAGTCAAGGTTGTATCCATGATTATTATTTGTCGTATTCAAAGTTATAGCTAATGACATCTGCCGGAAAAAGTATTTACAACACAAGATGATAAATATACACTAGATCGCGCGACGTTATCTGTGTTGATAATTTACTACTCAAGTAATACAGCGGTATGTGACATTATAACATACCTATTATAATACGTAAATAATTCATAAATACTAACCAATTATATACTTATCCGAGTAATTAATTTGCAGAAATTTACCCCTGCTCTACCTGATAGTCCTGATTTAATAAGTAAATTTAATCAAGAGAAACTAATGGCATAAGATTCACATGATGAGAGAAAACTGACATAATTGTACAAGATATGTACCTAATATACCTACCTATATACATAAAGTAATAGTAACATTAATAGTTGGCTATCTAATTACATAAATTAAAGTATTTGTTTTAGATTTTGAGCGAAGCGACTACAACTTTTTTTTTTTTTTTTTTTGTCACTTTTTGGAATAGTAACAATTTTTAGATATTTGACTTCGCTATCTTTCTTGGTAGAAAAATGAATCTAGTTGGTACTTTAGGAGGTTAGTAAAAGTAAAAAAATCCCCAAAATTTTTCTTAATAATTGGAAAAAACAAATTAAAAACTTGAGAAACACATGAATTTTTTCTTAAAGATTTTCTTATTTTATCATAACATATAGCAGAGCGATAACCTACACTTTTCTTCTTTTTTTTATAAAATCTTGAATATGAATAAAAATAGATTATAAAAGGTCTTAAAATTATTTAATTTTCAGCTAATGAGTTGTATTTTTTGAACGAGTAAAGATAAATTCCATATGAAAAAAAATAGAATGAATATTTGTTTTTTTTTTTATATGAAATCGTGTGTATAATTTAGATGTTTATAATCAGAGATAGCCATTGTAAAAGGTTTAATTCTTAACATACAAAAAAACATTAGTTATTGTTTTTTAGGGATGACTGGAAAGACTAAAATTTTTGAACTTGAATCTTCGGAATTTGGATACTCTCCAAAATTGGATTCGAAAAGAAGTCAATAAGAGAGAATGAGCATACTCGTAGTTCGTACATAATTATTTATTTTTTACAAAGATAGTTCAGGCTTGAATGGGAACCTATTTAATTATTTGAAGTCGTTATACTACTAAGTAATTTTCTGTTTGTTTTTATACGAATCATTAAAGTGAAACGTCTATCTAAATACATCATTTTATGGATTGTTCTGTGCATTGTACATTTGTCTATTTATAACGTAGACCTAATGTGTTAAAATTAAAAATAATATTGTGATTAGAATATTTAATTTTTACATGCATACCCATCACCTATAATTAATCAAACGATTAGATCCTTAAATATTATTTTCACGATACTTAGCAAAAAAGTTACATTATTGCAAGATATTATTATATAGATTTATTTTAGTTTAATTAACAGTATATAGGTAAATATTATCTATACCTACATGAGAAACACGAAACAAAGAAAGGTATACCTATATAACTGTATATTAATTAAGTTTTGTTTCATGAGTATTAGTCTTAAATTAATAAATTCCAAATGTCACGAATGTATAATTAATACTATGCATACTTATTTGATTATAATTCATATTCAAATGTAATAAAAAAAAAAAAACAAGCGTAGGTAGCTGGAAGTACAAAATACATAATATACACAAAATATACAAGAAACAAAACAAGAAATGTTTCCTGGAACAACAACTTACTGCTAAACATTTCCCTTTTAAGTAGCCAAAGCTATATGAATTTTTTTCAGGCATAAATGCATAATAATATATACAGTGCTATTACTATTGTATAATCATATAATTCGATTGTTTAATATACAATTTGTTAGTAATAACACACTAATTTTAATTTTAAATTAAATTGAAATCTTATAATTAATTATTTAAAATTTTTAACATTGTTATTTAGTATTGACCAATGAGCATATCTGTACACACAGTTACGTACAAAATAATGTGATATGAATTATTAATAATAGTATGTAGATATTGATACGTACATTGCTTTAAACGTTACACACTAAAAATAACTACATCTAATCTCAATGTTTTTAGGTAGGTACCCATTAGTAAATACAACAACAACTTTAATTGATTGACCTCCGAGTTAAATACAGGGCCATCAGTTTGGGAGCACAGGGTGTGTGGCTGCATCCTTTATTTTTAAAATAATACTAATTGGCCTGCGCCCTGCTGAGATAATGTTCAAATTTAAACCCTTTTAAATGCTATTTTTATTTGTATTTTGGCATTTATCAATATTGGTATGCTGTCAATTATTATGATTGTTAATTATTCATTATGGTTTAGTTTTTAAATTGATTTTTTCTATTTATATTGATCCAATAATTCGATACTTGCGATGAATGGAAATAATTGACAGCTGGATTTTTTACATGTCTATACGTATATCTAATTTTATAATATCTGGTGAAATTTCAAAAAAGCTTGCTTAAAACTTAGCACACGTAAAAAAAAATCTAAAATAGCACCCTCGATCTAAAGGTGATTATGAAGTTTCGAAATTCAAAACTTATTTCTTCATCTAGATTTTGCATCAAACGTTGTTTTCATAAAAAAAAACGGATTTCGAGGCCTTTTGCTGTAAATTTTTCGAAAATCAATTACATAATTACATTAAAAAGAAAAACGACATTCGGCCAAACATTATAACTAGATTCAAACAAATTTCCATTAACTTTACACTTAAAAAAAAAAAAGGAATTATTAAGTTTTTTACAAAAAAACCTAACAGGTGACTGTGGGAAATCTGTGCGCCTTCAATAGATCCAAATGTGTGTTATGAACTTTAATATTTGAATGAACTGATCTATTATCAAATAAATGAACATTATCTGTGCTTAATAATTATTCCCCTTTTTAATATTTTAATTTTTAAACAAGATACAACTATTGTAAATATTATGAATAATAAATTATTATTATTATATTATACTTCAAATAAATATTTTATATCCAACTTTTTAGTAGTTGGTTTCATACTTTTTTCAGTTAAATAAATAAGCCTAAAATGTATACATATACAATAAGACTCCTTTACTCTACTTTCACTTAAAAATACCTAATTTTAAAGTTTACTGAAATCTAAATATACCTCCAAAAGAAAATTTAAATGTATAATTTTTTCTATTTACTAATTAAATAATTGTTTATTTACAATTAGATTAAAACAGGAGTGAAATTTTTATAAACAAATTTGAGGCGCTTAAGCCCCTATTTTTTTAGTTTATCTCATGACTATGGATTACGCAATTATCAATTTCCCCCTCCCCCATTACGTACATACATACATACTCACCATTTAATCATCTCATAAATATTTAACAATGACTGTTTACCATACATATTAATTTTAATAATGAATTAGCATAAAATGTATAAGAACTTATCAGTTACTTGTGTAGTTCTATAAATAATAGCTCCTTATTAATTTTTATGTAAACTATTAATTTTTACTAAATTACACGAATTAAATGGGAGAGTATTGATTTCAAAACTCCAAGTGGTGCTAGTTCCTCTCCAAATTTATTTATTCACCTATGGGCAAAACATAAGAAGACTGTTTTTATTTTTGTAATCGAATTTCGAATTCATCACTGATACAGTCAATAATTGGTTTAAATTCTAAAACTACAAGATTAATATCAGCAATAGTACATGAAATATGAAAATGTTCAAAGTTGAACAGTAACAAAATTAAATACATACATACGCCTATTTATTATCTTGTTCAGTGTAGTCCAACCTCTTTTAATTTATATAAAGTATACAATTAAATTACTATGAAAGGTCAAAAAGAAAGAAAAATAGAAGTTTAATATATTAATGAAAATTTAAATTAAAAATAATTTAAGTGCACTTATATATGTTTTAAAGTATAGATGCATGTAAATTGTAATTAATTTTTTATCCGTTATTGTTAATAATAATGTATACATTAATATATATAAATACGTAATTATAATTTGTTATATGAATATGACATTATTAATTATAATGATTTTATTACTCTATTTAATATTTTAATGATTAATATGATGATCGACATTGGTTTTTTTTTTTTTTTTTGAAATGCTAAAATGCACAATTTATCATAAATTATAAATACAATTTTTTAATTTCAACTTAATTAAATAATTTGTAGAGGTTAAAATATTTATTAACTCGACATTCTAAAAGAGTAAAAATAATAGTCAAGTTATTTAAGTGTTACTAATAATGGATGGTTGCTTTTTATGATAATGTATAATAATATATAGGTATTTATTTTCAATAATAGATTTATAAATTTCAATACATACTCATAAAATATAATATATATTATTTATTTATTATGTTATAATTTATAGAATTAAGTTAAAAACAAATTAAATTCATAGAAGAAAATTCTGACTTACAATTATAAGATTATCTTTTTTTTTAATTGGTAGTATATTATTTTAGGTCAAAGAATCTATTGAAGATTTCAAGATATCACAACTGGATATAACGGTCAGATACATCGCCAGGAGAATGATGAGAATATGAGATAAATATTTTTAATTCAATTTTAAGATGTTATATTTTTATATCTGTAATTTTAATTTTGAATACGTTTTGGTCTCGTTATTTTCAACATAATATATAATATTATGTTTAACGATAAATTTTGTACATCAAAAATTTATTTTTATAAGTTACATACTTGACTGTTACACCAACAACTTCATTTGAACATCAGATTATCGTAAAAGGGCATAAATTATTATGAATTTACGGATAACCACAATGTTGGTTTCAATTTTAAGTTTTAACCCTCTTGCTCAAAATACAGCTTACGAGTTACGACTGAATCTTTTATAATAATTAGATTTTTATTATTATTACAAGATTACAAGATTATAACCAGCTCATGTCTTATATATAACCAATCTAATGACCGATGTCCATTGTATGTGACATCGCCGATCTTTTTTTAATATTATGAAATATAGTTTTATGTATTTGGTACTTTGTGGATGGGCAAAAATCAAATGTCTTGGCGGACGCAAGTCCTACCACATTGACTAAGTCTGTATACCTCTGTGTCACTAAATGGAAACTTAAAAAATAGTCAATCAAATTTAATGTTTTGACTTAAATAATTATTATTTACCTTTTCCAAATTTTCAAACATTTTTCGTGTCAAACAGTAGGTATACGCGACGATTATTGTTTTTCAATCGTATATTAGACACCAGCAATATTATAGAATAACGATTAAACACAGTCTCAAAAAATGAAACTTAATTCTACACAGCTATAATATAGTGATGCGAATTTTCCAATGCGATATCTCACGTCAAATTATTATTGTGCGTTTCGTAAACACTATAATAGGTATAATACGTATATGCACATAAATATCATATTATTGGCTCGTATACGTAATAAGCATTGCTTTCCTGGTCCGTATCACATGGCACCCGCTGCATTGGGTGACGTGTATATAATAATATATATGTATAATGTATATATAACGATACACTGCCCATATAAATCCCAACACAATATAATTTACAACACTATAATATATATACATACACATACGTAATATGCGTCTGGTCGGAAAACGCGAACGTATAATATTATATATACACGGTATTTACGCTCGCACGAACGAGACTTTTTACCTTGACGATGACGTTATTATGTCGGGACAGACAAGACACGTCAAAACACACTTATACGGAACGCATTGAAATATAGCATAATATACATATAATATTCGTGTGTATGGCGCTTGTTATATGTACATGTGTATATTAGTGCGCACACGATAGCCGCGAGACGACCGACGGCCGTAACGTGTAAGATACCTCCTCTAACATTACTATACGTAACTACCCAAAGGGCTCGAGGGAGATGTTTTTCGTCCGGCTGCGCTGGAAACCCGTGTTCGGGTACGACTAGCACACGTGTTAAATAATGCGAATAGGACCACACGGTGTCGTAGGTTTCTCGGTTTTACGTATCTTTTCCATCGTACTCGCGACATTATATTATAACGTTTAGGCGACATGTCTCGCATACATATATGTATATAGATATACATTTTAATATTATATGCTCATGGCAAATAATATTACGTTATTACGTGTTGACCGAACGTACAGCGATACTCTTTTGGTAATAAATAGTAATACGATATATCATTCGAAAACGAGACGTTCATTCGATTTCGATTTTCGACGTATCAACATGTTGAGTTTGGCCAAGTTTAGGATTTAGGTAGTATAAAGAGAAGGGTGCCGAGAATGGTAACTGTCCAAATCGTCTGCGGATTTTGAAAAAATCTCAGCTAAATGTTGATTTATTGATATAAAATGATTTAAAATATAATTAATTATTCACAAATGTTTAAAAATATAGTAAGTAAATGTATCATAAAAATTTTGTGTTTCGAACATACAATGTTTATAAATGCTTAAATTGAACCATCTCAATAATATACTTTCACAATACGCGTGTACATCACAATGACAATATATCTTGCATTTTATTATTTTCCGAGAGCCGATTGGCTGCGATAGTACAATGGCCAATATTTAAAAAAAAAATTTACTAAGAACTTAAAAATATACGAGTAATGATATTCTTTTAAATAACACGAAATATAAGATTAAAATGATAACAATTATGAATATTATGTAGCACGAAAAATCATCGACTGACAAAATTATTTGTGCTAACTGGAGTATGTACAAAAATACTGAAAATATGTATGTAATTTTGTGAATTAAATATATTTTGTGGCTGTACAAATAATAATGAAGAGAAACGACAAAAAATCGATTGAAAAACGTAGTATGAATTTTCCAATATTAGAAGAATAATTTTAAATATAGGAATTATTTTAAAAAGCATAAACACAGAACAAAAAAAAAAAAATAAACAAAAAAAAAACAGAAATAAAAATGTTAATACTTAACGACAACATTTTAAGTTTCTTCCTTTTCGGAAACTATCTGCTTTTTCAATTATATTTTTTGTTATTTCTTTAAAAATATATGAATACACTAGCTTAGTAGCTTGTTATTAATATACAATAATTATGAATGTTATTAAAACATAAAGTAAAATCATCAATACGTTCCTCAGAAATTGTAATATTATATTGTAGGTATTTATAATGTCTTATTCTCGTTTTACGCAATTACGAGAATGTTTAGCATAAATTAAATTTATCGTTAACAATGGTAGATCAATAATATTCTAAATATCAATTAGTATAAAATTTAATCTAAATACCTAGGTCTATTTTTATTTGTTTTATTATTAGATCATGATTCGTAAGCAATGCACCTATACAAATATGAGTTTTATGTTAAAAAAATAATAGGTTTGTAACGTTTATATAGTATATACGTATTATATATGTCGCATTCACATCGCGTAATTGTACGCTTCGTGCAATGAATAAAATTGATGTCCATTTCACGAAATGGAATCGCTTTTTTTCCACTTCGCGTAATTCCGCTATGAAAACAACATTTCATGAAGTGGATACCTGAACTACACATAATGGAACTAGTTCCGTCATCTAAACAAACATTTAGCGTAACAATATTTATAATTATATTTTTTATTATTTTGAACATAATATGCAGAATTATAAATACTGATTATGAATATCATAATGAATTAATAATTATGAAAATTATGAATTATTATGAAAATGATTAACTATGAATATAATAAATTATGAAAAAGATTAACTATGAATATAATGAAATATGAAAATTATGAAATTTGAAATATTTATATTTTATATTTGTTTAAACATAAAATATAATTATTATGATATCGATAAGTGAATTTTAAATTGGTCATAAAACAAACACATTTTTTATGTTCGCGGTACATCGAATGGATATTGATGATTAGATTTTCTAATGTTTTAATGAGTTTTATCGACAAATTAATAGTATAAAATTTATATTTTAATTTATTTGATTTCAGTTCAGACGGAAAAACATAAAAACTACTAAAAAATTCTCAAAATCATGTATTTCAAAAATACCATAAATTCAATTTTCTACACAGTATCCATACGTAAATGAAAATGTTAATCCACTACTCTAGTGAAATGCAAAAATCGTGTTACTGAATGATCTGTTTTTAATACAAGTATTATCGCTTATGTATCTATACCTAGGATGGAACAGTGGAAATTCCCGCGAATGAGAAATGGACAAAAACATATAAAAAATTAAACAATATGTATCTACATATAATAATTATTATGATTACTCATTCAATAAGTACATATATATAATACTGCAACTGCATATAATTTCAATATGCGTAAACATAGGCATTACATAATGTAAATTATATTAAGCATATATTGTTATTTTATAAATATTGAAATAAATAATAATAATATATATGTCGCATCCACATCGTGTAATAATAATTTTATTGTACGTTTCGGGAAATGGAAACATTTTTTTCCACTTCGCTTATTTCCGTTATCTGGACAACATTTCACGAAATAGATACCTAAACTACACATAGCGGAACTAGTTCCGTCATATGGACAAACACTTAGTGTATCAATGTTAACAATTATATTATTTATTATTTTAAACAACATACAGTAGGTATAGAATTATAAATACTGATTATGAATATCATAATGAATTAGTAACTATGAAAATTATGAATTATTATGAAAATGATTAACTATGAATATAATAAATTATGAATATTATTAACTATTAATATAATGAAATATAAAAATTATGAATTTTGAACTATTTATATTTATTATTTGTTTAAACATAGAATAGAATTATTATGATATCGAGAGTTGAACACCTTTTTTGTTTGGCATTTGCCTTTATAATAGCAACTGAAAAAAATCTTATCCTCCGCGTTAATGAAGAAACAGTTTGTTTTACCATTTTTTCAACTTTATGTTTTATTTTCTTTAATTTGATAAAATTTGAAGAAGCCGGTTATAAACTTCCTGCACCAACTAACCTTTAATAATTCCATGTTCAGTTCCCAATCAGTTCATATCATATTTTTAATCAACCACTAGTCCAATGATGTTCGTTAGATCCGACGGACACCTATCCACCTTAAGAACTGGAATGATCACATAGTCTCCAATTTTAAATGTAGGTAGTTAAATGCTTCCACTTAGTTGAAAAAATCGATAAATATTATTATGAACGGGAGTTACCAGTTTCCGCCAAAAGTGTACACTGTACCTTTCCCTTTTTTGCCAATTAATTTTTCACCAAATGAAAAAATAAAATAAAAAAATTACACATTTTATTTATATTTTATATTTTGACGGGCGTCATTTATTTGGTATTTACTAGAATACTAAAATAATAAAAAATAGTGAAGGGAAGGTAAGTGGATACCACTCTACTATACATATTATGTAATAAGTGGTTGACTATAATTATTGATGTATTAAATTTGAATTCAATGATTCATCGTTGTATACGAAAAACTATTCTGAGTGGAGACAGTTGGTCGATAAAACTAAATTTATTTCATGATATATTTTTTGATATTGATATTAAAGTAATTATTATTTTACTATTAGTATTACAGTAGGTTAATTTAATGTTTGCTGTAAACATTGAATTTATTATATTATTAATATTTAATTATTATAATAGTATATTATGTTATAATTTTTATTAACTTTTGTGTCAATACGACAATACCCTACCTTAGTATAAGAGTCTTATGATAAGATAGTGTGAATAGTGTGAACAGGTATTAGTTTAAAAACAATTTACACAATATTTTAAAAATGTCATTGCGTACAGTCAAATGTATATTATACGTAAAAGTTTTAAATCCTTATAAATAATAATAATGTTTTTCAACTATAACAAAATCACTTATATCCTTATTTCTCACTTAAATATTCTTTTTCGCTCAAATTTAAACTTTGAATGTCTATTAAAATAAAAATACTGTAATTAGTTTCTATTTCAATTTAAACTACTTATGAGCAACTTTATATTAAAATTTCGAATCTTACCTACAAAAATTAAACATTTTAAGAATTTAAAATTACGAAATAATTTACAATTGTTCGTAATTTTCAAACTATAAGGAGCCTACATGGTTAAAATAAAATACATATTAAACATGGTCGATTTAATATTATACTCGGACAATTTTTACAAACCATAAAGATTGTTAGATTATTATTATTATTTACTATAATTTTACATAACAATTACCTAGGTAATATAAAATGTTTTGATTTCAAATAAATAATCACCAAAATAACTTAAAATATCACTATGGCAATTTAATACATTTATTTTAGTTTTATGTTCATTACCATTTATATTAAATACATAATACATTGTTCTTTGCTGTACATCATATTTTTCTGAATTCATTATGTTATTACGTTCAAGATATTTTGTGTTACGGTCTAATAACTTTATTGATAACGAGACGCCTCCACAACCAGCTTCTACTGTTTCATCGTCTAGTCCTTTACAAAGTTGTGCGGATACTTCTAAGAGTTTAGTTGTAAAACCACTTTCTCCAATGAAGCCAAATGTTTTGAATGTACCACCATGGCCAGTCATGCTTAAAATCAATTTTGTACGACATGTTGCGAATACAACGACGCCAACTGTTTCCAGTATTCCATCTTGTCAGATCGCGCATAGACCTTTACCGCGTATTGCAGTGATTTCTACGACGCCGAAAATTACTGGAATGCTTTCGTGGCCGCGGTTGGCTCTACATTTTTGAGACATATTGTACCTGTTGCATGTTGCCTCTAAGCTTTTACGGCCAGTAGTAGGAATGTCTTCAAAGATTAATGTCGCTGCATCTTCATCGACAGATACTATTACAACCTTCGTCGATTGGATGCCATTGCGACTTTGAGGTCAGTTAGCAATTTGTCTTCGCGGATTATTGCCACTACATCTCCACGGCGACTATTACCACCATTTTTTTCGTGGTGGATTATCAATTCACCTTCGTGGAATACTGCCACATCGAAATGTTGGCCAATAAGTATACAATTAAATTAATTATATTAAAGATCCAACAAATTAATCATACTAAACCGGATATTCTCTATAGTATATTAAATTTTTTAAAGCTATATAATATTATCATTTATGTGTATAAAAAATAAAAATAAAAAATATTGATTTATTACTTAAATTTTAGATTGCTGCACAATATTTATATTCTAAACTATTGTAGTTATTATTGAATGATATTGTATTATTTTTTATTCTGTAGTCTGTTTCAAACGTTTAATAAAACGATTGTAATTATACTGTTGTATTTAATAATTCAAGTAACATACCTACTTATACAATAATTTTGATATATTTACTACAACTAAATATTATTATATCATTTCGGCTGATTAATGATAAATATTTTAAAGTAACAAAACCAATTTACAAATATACATTAAAATCATAGGAAGAAAATCAAACCGGAAAATTAACAATAATAAATTATATTAAATAAATGGGTATGAGATACCAATCCAATAAAACAATTTAGGTAAGATAATAAATATAATATAATTATACAGTCAACTCGCGATATAACGAATAAAACTACCGGTCCCTTGAAAATATCGCGGTATAACGAACAAATGTAATGTATTTTGGTCCCCTCGGTGTAGCGAAGCGTTTTTGATCAAAACCCTCGCGATGTAACGAATTTTTATAAATTTGGAGTTTTGAATTTTAATTAAGATAAGATACATGTCTCTAGTGTATAACTCTATGAAAAATATATAAAAATAAGTATGTTGCTATTACCATATAATAAATTACGAAGTTTTTCTGATGATTATCATGCGATAGTACACTCAAGTACAGTATCGCAATTAAGATAAGACTTATGTCGATTAGTGGCTCTACGCAAAATGTACGTAACATACTATGTAACCTATCGATACTGTTTTACCATATACATATGTATACGAATAATAAAATTTTGAATTTTTGTTTTAAATCTCGTTATAACGAATTCAATTAGTATATTCTCTTGATATAATGAATTTCGATGTAACGAACTTTCGATATAACGAATTTTTTTCTCGGTCCCTATTGAAATTCCTTATATCGCGAGTTGACTGTATAAATATTGTTATGCTAAGAGTTTGGCCAAGTGACGGAACTAATTCCGTTATGTGTAGCTTAGGTATCCATTTCGTGAAATGTTGTCTAGATAGCGGAATTATACGAAATGGAAAATAAAAGCGTTTTCATTTAGCGAAATGGATATAAATAAAATTATAAACTGTCCATTTCGTGAAACGTACAATTATGCGATATAGATGCGACGTATACATGTTATTAAATCGAATAAGTCGTTCTGATAAAATGTTTTCAATTCAATGTAATCATATCGTTGGGCAATTATTACAACACATGTTTTAAAAATCGCTAATGGTTTTTGATTGAGAATTTGGTTAAGGTTTATATAATATATATGTAATAGTTAAAATACAAATACATGAACAATAGGTATTATTGTATTATGATGTTGTTATTAAAAATATATGGGTTAAGTTTTTTATGTGTTAGAGTTTTATTACTTTTAATATTTTAACACCATTAGATTTTTTTTTTATGCCACTTTTTATGTGTATTTTCATTTGTATTAATTTATTTAATAAAATATCACGTTTTATTTCGAATAAAACTAAGTTCTAAATTCTAAAAAAAAATATATAAATTAATAAATTCCTACTTTCAAAAAACCTTAACCTATATCCTGTGAAATGTTAATTTTATTTTATTCAATGAAAAAAATGTATTGTTTTTAAAGATTAAATACAAGTTATGAACCTAATATATTCTATAGTAAGTAAACCTAATATACGGTTAAATATGAATTAATTATATGCTTAATGATTATATTTGTAACGGTATATAGGTAATATAGACAAATTTAATATATTACACGCAAAGTATTTTATCGAATTAATAATATTAATAATAATATTTTCTTATACGTTTCAGACATATAAAATAGATAGTACAGGTGATAATCGTTTTATATATTAATATAATATAACACTGACGCACGACATGCATCTAGTCTAAATATTATACCAAATTACAACAGATAATATAATCATAATTTGTTGTTATAAATCATAATCAATTAAAAAAATATGTATATCGGCACCATAAAGATGACTAGATGAGTTAATCAAATTATTTTCCATTTTATATACTGTGGGATTATGTTCGATTTGTACATCGTGCCATAACATATTATATTTTAAGTGGTCTTCTCCTATCGTGTAAGACACATATTTCCATTAATGACAATGATTATTTAATTTATTAAAATTATTATTACTATAGTAACATACTAATAATTATTATTATAGTTATTACATAGTTTAAAAAATAATATGAAATAATTATGCATGCCGATGACTGCAATACGTGTTTTTAATGAATAAAAAATCATGAATTAATAATCAATTGCTTTGATTAATGTGACGATTAAAAATTTATTTCAGAAGTTTCACACTTATATTTCACAATTGACATACCTACACGTCCATAGTTTGAAAATCCAACGTTCTAAAAACTAATCAAATATTTAATATTGTTTAACACCATTCAAAACATAAACATAAAACGCGTAATTTATGTGCGATCATGAATTATATATGTGTTATACGCGTTAGATGATTTTGTCACTACAACACTAAACGGCTAACCACATCAAAAGTAATAAAGTCAATTTTATGGACTAGGGCGAAACCCCACATATATCACTCATTAGCAATGAAATACAAACTAAAACATAATTTAATCTCTTTATCGGGCAATATGTTCCTATAATAACACATTAAATAATATTAAGTAATTAACTATTCGGTATGATCAGAATTTGATAACACGATACGGTGTCAAATAAAACTATGCAGGAATAGTAACCAAATAACGTATATATTTTTATAGCTTTAATAAACCAGGCTTGTATTTTAGTAGTACTATACACATATAATGTTTTTGACGATTGAATATTTCACAAAATATCTAAATTATAATAATGCAATTTGTACATTAATTGTTTAAAAATTTAAACTAATACCACACAACCACCAAAATTTCAAAAAACGTACGTTCTTTATTGGCTTTGAATATTATACTATTTTGCTTTATTGTAGGTACATAATGCATATAATATAAAAATAACTTTATTTAAATAAATGTTTGTACGTTAATGTAGCTATTATACTATGGTTGTGAAAACTTAATTTTATACTTTTTTATAAGGAAGGTAATCGTTAGTACCAATTGATACAATATCATTACCTAGAAACTCTCCGAGATGTATATATACATAAAATAAAAAACACAATAATTTAAAATATGTATTTGATTCAGTCATGTTTTATCGGTGGCACATTGACATATTGCACGAATCAAACTCTTATACTAATAATAATAATAATAATATACGTGAGCGATACATTTTACACATATATAGAGCACACCAATTAACTCAGTGTTTATAGCACAGGTGATCCAACGACAGATTTAGTAATGTCAGCCATGTGGCCAACGTCATCAGATTTCCCACGGACACACGCGACAACTTATATAGTGTACCGTGTTCGTGGGAACACCATATAGTCTTTTTTAAAAGCCTCGTTTTGGGGGTACATTATTTGATTTACGCGGTCTTGACGGGAACAATTTATATTTTTGAAATTATACTTTATTAACTCGGTGTCGGTATAATAATAATATTATGTCTCGGCGGCACAAAAACAATACCCACTTTACGGCTTGTTTACAACCATTATGACATTTTTTTTCACCACAACTCTCTCATTTTTCAGACGATAATTAAATAAATCTAAGACTTGACTATAAGTGAGGTATGTTCGGTTATATATTATATGCCATCTAATAAAACAACATATGCGTATTTTCGTGCGAATACAAAATAATAAATAATATTATAATAATAATGTAGATGATTGAATAAAAATGTTATTGATAAATAAATTCCTACGTGTAAAAATAACCGAACGATAACATTTTTACAACATTAAAATAATATAAAATCAATATTTTTTAGGCTATATATTAAACTCTGTATCGAATGTACTCTATAGTCTACATACTATAACTATATTAGGTATATTAGATATACAATATACTACAGCTACAAATTTATAACTTATAAATTATGTCCTGATCGTATTTTTTATAAACCTGTTGTGTAAAATACAAATGTTTTTAAAAATTCTGGAACGGTATTTATCATTAATCCACTGTACCCTACATTAGCTACATTTGTGAAAATGTTTCAATATTTTATGAACATTATACAATATTTAAATGTCAAATACCTACTTTTAATATATCAATATATATTTTATTTTCAATTTGCATTTACATTAATTTAATGTCATATTTTATTTAATATTTCAATATGTAAATAATACACACGTTATTGTTCATAAAAAATAAAACATGACAAAAACTGTGGAAACTATTATAATATAATTAAATCAAACAAAACGCATAATATACAATATCATTTATACATTAGGTATATAACTGGCCTAGTAATAGGTAGGTAGTGATAGTTTTCATCTAAATCTAGATAAAAAATTCAACAGAATACTAGAGTAGAGTTCTGGCTTCCAGCTCCACTTGTAATCTAAAAAAAATACACTAAACAATTAAGAATCAAAAATAGTATGAAATTATTTCTATAAACTATTTTTATAATTTATAATTATAAATCATACCCATATAATATTAAAAATCCATAATAACATCCAATATAGTAGCATGAATTCAACACTGAAGAATCTCTATTATTGAATATTAATACCTTAAACTGTGTAGTTCATCAACCATACTCATCCCCTTTTTTCATTTAATAATAAATTTATTCTAATTCAAATTTTTGGAATTATTAAATATAATTAGACCATATGTTATTCAAATTCTTAAAATTGTTTATACTATTTCAAGAATTTTCTGTGACGATAAAAACTCCTGTTTTTCGAATGAAAAGCCACCTACCATTTTTACAGTAAATTCTTAAAATGATAATTTTTTTGAAAATTTATATGAATCTATAAATTAGTAAGATTAAAATTCAAAATTATAATTGAGTTATATTGAAAAGTTTTAAAAATCGTCATAATGTTTTAATTAAAAAAGTAATCTTTAAAAGTGGCTTTACAAAAATATAAAAAGATGCCGTATGGGTTTGGTATTTATTAAGCTCGAACCATTTTAATAAATTATCAAAATTTTTAAATTATGATAACCTCCATACTTTTTAAACCTATTATTATGATCTATTATTTTTAAGAAACAAAGTTAAATTACTCAAAAACTATTCAATCGAATTTATATTTTGATATGCCAACATTTTCAGAAAAATTATTTGATAAATAATTTTTAATATAAAGGAAAGTTGTCGTTTAAAAAACAGAAGTTTTTATATTTGTGGAACAATTCTTAAGTAATTCAAAAATTTCAAGAATTTAAAAATATAGTCTTAACATATGACTCAGAAATAAACTTAAAAATTCCAAAAATCGAATTTGGAAATTATACTCTTTAAATTCAATATACTATTTAAATTGATATCATAAATAATTTATTTTGTATAACTATTTTTAAACAATACAATTAAATTTAGTTATTATTATGGGCTAAAATATATTAATAAAAAAGTGCATAAATCATTATAATATACACTAAAATATTTAAAGTGTAAAGTATTTTTTTCAATTCTAATTAAGAATTTGTATAACATGGTATATTATTTTTTAAATGTTTAGAATTTTATAGTTTTCAATGCTTATTAGTAGCAGAAGTTCTTATAATTATTAACTTAATGATAATCTAAGTGTTGTATTTATAATTTTTAATCACGAAAATGAGCGTTTACAATATACTTGAGTACATGATATAATTAATACAAGTATAGGTACTATGTTCATAAATGCGGCTATATTATGGTAGTTATTTCATATTACAACAAGGTATAAACATTTTACGAAATTAATTTTTATTAGTAGAAATTTAGAATTATTCATTTTTAATCATTTACAATGTGTTTTGACGTCTTCATCACTTACTAGTCATTTCAGGCATATAATTCTCACATTAAAATTATTTTGGTACTAAAATCATAAGACGATGCAAACTAAATTAATTATTTTTTAATAATATTAAGTTTTTGTTTCTAATTTCACAAAAACTGTTAAAAATGAATTAATTATTCCTATAAAATGTTAATACTTTGTTTTGTATCCATTAATCTATTTATATCAAAAAATGTTGACGACTGCAAAATTTTCTTATTTAAAAAAATAAATAATCTATTTTTGATTATTATAAGTGATTAGTCAAATATTGTACGAAATGCCTGTATTTAAGATAAAGTATCGAAGTTAACAACTGTATAAATTGATGATTAACCTAGCATTTTATTTGTTCTGGTAAAACTATTTAAATTTAAACATGTATTGTTAATTTATAGGTTTTTTTTCATCATTTCGGTAAAATAATAAAGTTATTCATGCATTTTTTTTTAAATCGTCAGGCATATAATAATTTCAAAGCAGTAATCCCAAAGCTCAAAAGATTAAATTAACAAAAGGCTCAGTCAGCAATGATCTACTATTGAATATACATAAAATGTAAAATCTATTAATAAATTTTAAGCTATAATTTACTACTTATTAGTTAGGTATTTATTTATTACATTTGGATAATTCTTAGAAAATTATATGATTTTTAAACATTTTCATTAATTACTACAATATTAACATCTTGCTTTCTGGATCACCACAAACAGTGATTATCCAAACACATTTTTTTTTTAAATGAATGCCGCCTTTTTTATTGTAATTAAAAAAAAAATGTCATAAATCCTACAGGAATAAAATTAATTTAAACGAGTAGTTTCCGAGATATTTAATTTAAATTTCTAAAACTTTATAAGGTTACAATTACTTAATAAATTATAAAACACAACAAATTAAAAAAAAAAAAGGATTTCGTTATAATATATGTATTAGTGTATTGCTATTATATTATGCATTACGTTAATGTACGCGTATAGAACAACAACGGACATCGGCAGATGACTCGTGTTCGATGTTATAAATTTAACTCGTCGGAACGTGAAACGATGTTTATTTAACATACGCATGCGTAAATATTATACGTACACAAAATATATTATACATGTTAATAAATCGGCTATTCGATAATAATAGTCAATCATTCATAACATTGGTATCTTTATACCGCTCGTTATTTTTTTTTCTCCTAAAGATTACAATAACGGTTATTATTAAGCTTTTATTATACCCGGATCCATGTGGCGTTTTGTATTTATAAACTTTGAAAAATTAATAACGTGTAAGTTCGTAGGGGCCGATGGTCGGGTGCAGATAACCCCGCCGCCACAGCCGCCGTGCCGACGACGACGGCGACGGCGACCGCATGCAGTATATGCGTAAAATATTATTACAGTATAATATAGGCGCCAGAATATATTATTTACCGCCGAACGGCCATCTGTTTTAGATAATAAACTCGGCGTTGACAATCCGTTCCGTTGCGGACACCTTATGTATTATATTATTTCCAATACAAATCCCAGACCCCGAGACACGCCGAAATTCACCGATGAATACAAATATTTAAAATAAACAAAAAGGTGGTGGCGGACTCGACATCGTCCTCCGCATCATCTACGCGGAGATGTTTAAGACATAAGTCATAACGTCGTATGAGTTACAATACTCGTCGGGCGCGAGTGAAATTATATATACATAATCTACACAATTTGATATCATACCATAATATATGCATATATATAAGAATGAGCATGATAGTCACACCTCGCGATCAGAGTCATCTGTGTTTTTTCAGTTGTCTATAATAAATAATAATATTATATGATAGTGTAAAGAATGTACAAAAACAAATTTTATATCAATAGATTTTTTTTTTTTTAATTACATTTTATCACGTGATTTGTTGTTTTATAGTTAAACACACATTTTACTATTGCTTACCCCTAATAAATATCATATAAGTATACACCGTTAGTATCTCAGACCTCAGTGACCCATTGCTTAATGCTGACCAATTTGGTGTTCACTTACGGTATACCTACTATATTACACTTTTTTTTATTGACATTTAGAAAGACATTCAAAAATTTTAATCACATTACTATAACAATATCTATTGATTAATATATTATATTGATTATATTTTTATTTGTCAGCTATAGGCTCAAAAGCTACAGGATCATTTTCAATAAATTATATCAATAGATTCCTTGAGATTCGGTAAGGATTTATAAGTTTGTATTTTAACCCTTAATAGATCTCTTTAGCTGGTTCACATTTGAATTTTGTTTCAGCTTACGAAAATCGAATATTTTATTTATATGTATAAAGTTATTGCTCCATAGGTTGCAGATGATAAAATAGTTGTTATAACTGAATATAATTTTCTACATTATATTATGTTAAAATTTGACTTTAAAGTTTTAGTTATCCACCTATTCCTTTAATTCTGCTTACAATAGAATATGCATAAATAAAAAAGTTACTTCACAGACTTCTTTCACCATAGTTTGATAGATCATCTTGGTTTCATTTTTCTCTGAGCTTAACTAATTAATACAGCAAGTAGTCTATGAATATTAGTATAACATATTATATTTTAAAAATTAACATTTATGAAAGAGCGATACACACCATTATATAACCACCTGCAAGGTAACAAAACTTTAAATATATTTGTATTTAAGTAAATGACTAGATGACTAGCTAGCTGTGTTCGGAAATTTATTTAAATAACAATTTTTTAGATAATTTTTGGTTGTTAACATTTCAGCGAATTAAGTCTTATTACATATATTACAACAGATGGGAGTAACCGAATTGGTTCCGGTTTGGCCGAATTGGTTCCTGTTTGTGTACAGGTAATTTTTAATTTTTAATAATTAGTGCAAAATATAAATTAGATATTATAAAATATAAATGTACCTACACTCTATAGTTTATACTATAGACTCTATAGTATAATATACAATAAGATGGTAATATATTTATATATTGAAAGTAAGCAAATTATCGGTGATACCCCAGTAAATTAAGATAACGATTGAGATAAATGTACTTTAATTGCTATATGGTTTAATATTGTCTACATCGGGCAAATGTAAACTCCCCTAAAATTTCGTAAATTCCCCTAAAAATATTTAGAACCATTTAGCGTAACCCAGAGAACACCACGTGGAGGCAGTTCTATCTAATTAATAATAATAATACCATTGTTAATATTAAGTCAATAAAATGCTTATTGATATTAAGATAAGATATTTGTTAAAATAAAAATTAAAAACTATTTGGTTTAATCATTTTTTTATTTAGTTCAACTAATATATTTTATCAAAATTTTATTAAAATAACTTAGAATTTTATTAATTTTATCAAATACATTATTATATAATGTATATATATATTAAATATATATATATTTTAAATTTACAAAAATAAAATTATTTTAACAAAATGGTTATTATATTGAATGTAACTAAAATATACTTAGTTTAATAATAACGATAATGATTTAATAATTTAATGATAACAAAAATATCAATTAATTAATAAAATTTAAATAAATAATAAAAAAAATCGAAATAAAAATGCAAAAATTTATGGAAGTGTAATACATGGTAACAAAATGTTTTTAGGGGAGTTTACTATTTCATCTTTTAGGGGAGTTTACATTTGCCCGTCTACATCAACGCGACAAACAGTCAATCGCGATCGACCAATTCGGTACCAGCCCAGCAGATATTTTCGTTTACCCTCCTATTATCAATTAGAAGTACATAACAAACAGAAAACAATTACACTGAAGGATTCATACATTTTTTCTTGTTATCAATTAATTTAAAATAAAATATTTTAAATCGCTGGTCATTGCAGAGTAGTTATTATTAGTATCTAAACCTTCAGAAAAAAACCGAGTATATTTTCTCCGCTGAACAGTAAAGCATTGAATTATATACATATAATATACAACTTTTTTTTATCGCTTTTATATGAATATTATAAATAATAAAAATACATCTCTTTTTCACTTTTATTACTTTGTTATTATTTAATTTCTATGATATCTGTAACGGTTAGACAAAAAATTTGAATAAGACTAAAAATTTTGTATCCAACCCAAAAACTATAAAAATATATTATTTATATGTCAAAATTTATCAAAATATCAATGGTTTTTATTTTTGTCACACAAAAAACTTCCATTGCTGGCTAATTAAGTAATTAACAATATATTTTTAATTACTTTATAAAATATAGTACAATTTTCTAACAATTCTAACAATGAATCGCAGACGAAAAGTCTGTCTTTTAAAAAGTTGAACAATAAGTCCAGATTCAGTTTTTATAGTCAGACAAAAAGTTTGAACACATTTTTAGGATCTAACAAAAAATTTAAAAATACAAAACAATCTATATTTATCTATATTTATGTACTAAAATATCTAACAATGAGTTAACAATTCTAGAATTGTCTAAGGAAACATTATTTATGTTAATATTTTTAAATAAACGTATCTAGGTACCTATTAAAATTAATTAAGATTAATAATTAATTATATAATAATAAATGAAAATGTAATAGAATATTTTGTATTTTTTAACTTTTTGTCACACATTAAAAATGTACTCGGATTTTTTGTCTGACTATAAAAACTGAATCCGGACTTTTTGACCAATTACCGCCATCAGCATATTGACAGGTGAAAATTTTAAGTAGGCTTTAAAAAAATTATAAATTAAGAAATTGTTTTGATTTCTAATAGATTTGGTATTAATTCGAAATTTTAATGGCTCTAATAAATAATAGGGCAATCTATAGAATTATTTAATAATTTTAATAAAAATGAATAACGAAGGTACCTTCTCCTTATATTTAACGATTGTATATTGAAATATGATAATACTCCATCATAGTCTGAATGTCGTGGACTTTCTACTTTAGTAATTTAAATGCTAAAAAACAAAGAAAAAGATTCTGAACGGTTTCAAAGTTCTGAATTACACCTAAAGGTAGTTAATTCGCAGATTGATGTGACCCGTAGTATCTACGCTACATGATGAAAATTATTTTTCAAAAATGTTTTACATCACTTACACACAAGGGCATCCATAAAAAAATTCTCAAGGGGAGGACAAAATTTTAATTATGTCCATGAGATAGAAAAGGGGCTTACAATTTAACATTATACTATTATATTTTATATATCAAACTGGAAGATTATGAAATAATAATTATTTAACCAATTAACCATAAAATTTATTTATTAAATTTTCATTTGATTAATGACATAAATTTAATAAAATATTAATTTACAAATAAAAATTATAAATTTCTTTTTTTAACACCAAATATATTTATTACTTGTTCTATGTATTCATTCGATTTATCATCAATTTTTTCCCTATGTACGCTTATCATGCATAATCCATCAAACCTATCTTCACTCATTGTAAATCTTGTGTAAGCAATTTTTCAACATTTCCCAGGGGGGACATGTCCCTCCCTTGCCCGCCATATGAGCGCCCTTACTTGCACACACAAACACTAACAAACACACACACCTTATTGAACTGTAACTACGCACGCCCCACTCAAATCTTAATAACATATCGATACGGTCGACATTTTAATAACAATATCGTAGATACCTAATAATAATGATGACAACAATAATAAGGGAATAATATTATGATATCATCGTTATGGACCGTCCTCACTCGGACATCTGCACTCGCGTACCCACATCAAATTCGACGACTACACAACATAATATTATACACCTATACAACATATGACATGAACCTATTTACTCATATGTAATACGATAACAGCGATGATGATGATGATGATGATAATAAGAGTGTACAGATATTGTTTTTTGAAACGACTGCAGCGGCGTGAGTAGACGGGCCATGTGCTCCGGACGTCGGGTACACCGCGAGGCTCACGGATTGGCCAAGATTCGGTAGACTTGGGCGGGGACCCCCGCGGGTGCGCCCCGACGGAGCCCTGGTGCAGGGGCGGAGGCTGCGGTGCATCGTCCGCGCGCGGAGACGACGAGCGGCGCGCTGCAGCCAGCAGCAGTGATCGAGGAGACACGTCGCCGCGGGGACGGACTGCAGCAGAGCTATGCACACTGCGAATGCTGCACTCACCGGTTGCACCACCACCGCCATGGACCAGTTCGCCGACGAATACCTTCCGCAGCATCCGTACGCCGCGGCCGCCGCCACCGCATCCGACTATCACTGCGGCAGCAATCCCTCCGAGTGCGAACCTGCCGCCGCTGCATATCCACACCACCATCACGTGCACCACAAGGACGGCGGCGAGTACTTCGCGGAACCTTATTACTACGACGCGACAGCCGCCGCCGCTGCCACCGGTTATTGCGGTGGTTACGGTGGTCCACACGACGCATACGGCAACAACAATTGGTCATCGTCGCCACAGGAATATCCGTCGTCCGGCGCTGACGTGGTCGTCGACGGGGCGCAATGGTACTGGACGCAGTCAGACGTCAGCGGACCGCCGCAACTGACGTCGCTGACGCTGCATCCGCCGCCACCGCCGCCACCGTCTCTATCGTTGGCTCCGGAACTGGCCGGTTTCTGCGACGTCGATGACTACCGGTCCACCGGACATAACTTGTTACAGTTTCAGTCCGGTCGCGATACTACCGATCAAACCGCCTGCAGCACAGCAGTCGCCACTACTGCCGACCAATTCTTCAGTAAGTGTGCACACCCACATAAGTCTACAATCGCATAATATATGCGTTTCTCCGCGGTTAGAAATAAGCGTCTACTCGTTCAATTCCATCCGAATCCTAAACAAGTATAATATAATATAGTATATGTCATGACATTACGTCATTACCTATGTAGGTACATCACGATAATATGTATAATTGAAAGTGGTGAATATATTATAAAGATTTCAACTGACGTTTTTAAAATTTTTCAAGAGACGACATTCAACACTTTTATTATCCGTATATTATAACAAAAATAATATTCTAATAACACCTTCATAATATAAACTGTGAATTTTCGAAAATAATGTGATTAAACTGATATAATA
Source organism: Melanaphis sacchari (assembly GCF_002803265.2). Classification (NCBI taxonomy): domain Eukaryota; kingdom Metazoa; phylum Arthropoda; class Insecta; order Hemiptera; family Aphididae; genus Melanaphis; species Melanaphis sacchari. Next base: position 9,887 of record NW_020271215.1, on the reverse strand, counting down.
TTTTACTAAAATGTATAATAAATCATTATATATAATAATTTTATCTATACAATAACAACAATTTTTTGAAAAATTTCTATAGACAAAATTAATGGGGTCCCATTCATCCTTTCAATTGTTATTACACTACATAAGTAGGTACATTATATGATCGTCAAGCAGTACAATTATACTAAAAATTAGAAAACGAAATAAAATACTTGTGTGTACCTAAACTTCCGCTTAATTATTATTGATATTAATCTGTTGTAAACTGCAAGGATGCATTATGGTTCATGATAAATACTATAATAAATTGTGTAATCCTTTATCTAATGCACCTGTATCAATAATGTAATTAAAAAAATATGTATTCATATCTGTTTTCTAAATAAGTTTCCTATGTTTGGGTTTACGTTTTCATATTAAATACTTCTAACTACCATTAATTGAGTTTCGTAATATTAGACAACCCAAGAAAAAAAGTTCAAACAGAAAATTTGATAATATTAATTCTACAGTACCGTTATCCTGCAGTAAGTAAAATGTAAACCTACCATTATATATAAACCTACCTACATCACTTATATATACTCGTACTTATTCAAATTCTAACCGGGGCTCAGAACTTTATGCATTTACATAATTCATAGAAATAAGTTGTGTACTAAAAATCTGGTTTGACACAATCTTGTTTCAATAAATACAACACAATTCCAAAAATATATGTTGCTTATTTTTGCATGTTTAAATATTTTATACATATCAGCTCTTATTTTTTTAATAAAAACAAACAAAATATCAATTATTAAACAAATCTGATTTAAAAATAAATCTTCACACCAAAAAACATTTTTATTTTAAATAATACAATAATAAATAAGTACAATAATTATTTTGTTTTTTCTATGCATGATAATAAGTATTTAATAATAATAATATTTAAAACTAAATTATAAATGAAGTTTTTTTTTACAATAATAGATAATAAAAAATACATCGTACTATACATAGGTATTTACGCATTAATTTTAAACTTTTTGAACTATTATGAAATATATTCCCTTATAAATGCATATTTTATAAGAAAAATAACTATATTACACACTTTTTTTAGAAAAATTATAAATAACAGAAATATGAATTTAAAACAAGATTCCCAGGCCCTTCTAAAAATGTTATTACAATAAATGAGATCTTTTCTACTTATTGTGTCTTAATTATTAAGAGTGCGATGATAATGTAGATATAACAATTTCACATAAAATATAAAGAAGGTAGGTACATCAAGAACTATAGCTATACAAGTAAAGTACATAAATTCTGAATTTTATTTAAATTTGTGTTAGGCTTGACGATATAATTTTAAAATTTAATTATTATTATTATGTAAAATCTATTTCATATTAATAAATAATAATTAACAACAAAACATAAATAATAAAGTAGGTATAATGTATAAACATTTAAACTACTCGACGACTATCAGACAAAAATTTTAATTTGCCCAAGAATGTTTATACTCTTAAAAAAAAAGCATAAATCATAGTAGGTATCAAACTAATTATTAATTAATTGTATACAATATACATCAATAAATTCCAAGCAGCTTAATAACTAAATTTTATCCATAAATTTCATTAAATAAAATCTGAAAATATCACTGTTATGAAAAATTCTACGTATTTCTAATATTAAATTTTAATAATGCAAATTTAATTTACAGTCAAGATTTTCAATAATAATAAGAGTTAAAAGTTCTACTATAATTTATCAGTAAGGTACTTCAAAACCAAGATAAAACAATTTTATCATTGCAAATCTTGAGAAAAATCAATTTTTATGAAACATTAATCGAACGTAAGAAAATAACCAAATAGTCTTGTATATTATAATTTTAATTATAATTTAAAATAAAAATATAAGCTTATTTATACGATATGATTCGCACCAAGCATAATCACTCTCCTGACTCTTTTTATATTTTTATCCTTTGATAGTGCATTTTTTCAAATTTTGATTCTTGGAATTTTAAACGATTCAATTGCTTATGCTTATCTAGATTAGAGGTGCGGTATCCTTTGGCGGAACAATCTTTTATTATTCAAATGAGAATATCTTCCTTTTAATAGTAAATTATTAAGTGGATTATGCATTTTTGAAAACTTTCGTGCAACTTAAGTCAAAATCCAAATTTAAAAGAGTAGTTTCTTAGTTATTATTAAATTATTTACTAAAACTTCATACATTAAAAATAATATCTCTTAATAATTCTTTAATGTCAAATATGGTGGTTATTTATTTATAGACAAGTCTCTAGTTTTAGTAGGTATTTTGCTCTTGTTATAGTTATTAATTATTATTATCAGAAAATTTTTTACAGGTTTAGCAATTTTAATGCAGATATATTTGAATCAATAATAACTATACTATCGTTTTAAAATTCATAAAACATCAAATCAAATAACTCAAAAACTATTCGTTTCGCAGCCATTAAAAATTCAATTTAAATACTTGGTGTTCACAAATTAATTTTCTTAATTATTTAAAATAAAAAAGGAAGAATCTTGTATGAAAAAAAATACCTATACCAACAAAAGACACGTCTTATTATATGACATAAAAATTAATACATTTAAAAACGATTATTGTCATTAACTACCAATTTATGTCAATAAACTTCAATTAAAAATAATTCCAAAAATTAGAATTTATTAATAAATATTAAATACATTATTAAAGGATAAAAATAAATTGAACATATATCATTATGTAACTCACTATCATCTATGCGACTGTACCTATATTACAATTTACTCCTTCAAGTTAATATTGTTTTAATAACTGTTGGGGTCAATTAAATATTTTTAAAACTTATTATTTTCTAACAAAGGCGATTCTTGAGCAGCCACAACGGAGGGTGGCAAAAATATTTTGCATATACTTACATAGTTACATACATATCCCGCTTATTTTTTTTTCTATTGCACGATATATGATAATTATAAGTTTTATAAACTTTATACCATCACGGCATAACATAAAAAAATATAGGTATCAATAAATGTTAGGATAAATAAGCTAAATTTATACATTTACACATTCGTATAACCCCCGTAAAACTACCACTGTTTTCTAATTTCTATTTTTTTTAGTATGACCATTGAGTTAACTGAATTTTGTTGTGTTTATATATTTTTTTTATTTATTTACCTATGCCAGCAGTTCCCAAGTTTTTTGACTCGTGATGCCCTTTTTGAATTAAGATTTTTCTCAGAGCGCCTTTCTCTAATTATCAGAAAAAAAAATGTATAAAAACTATCAACAATTTGTAATAGGTAATATGAAAATATTTATTTAATTATAATTATACTTAATTTATACATATTTATTGAGTCTCTTAAGAATTAGGTATAAATTTATGTATACATATTACATTAATGAGATGGATGAGCTTGTATATCACTGCAAAATGTAGCGCTCTTGTAAAGATACCACGGCGCACACTTTGGGAACCGCTCACCTACGCAATATACGCATAATACTTTTGGAGCAATGGCATATTAAGGATTAATTGTTGAGGCAATGACAAGCAATTAGTTGCATATTAAATACGTAGATAGTATAGGTATCTTTCATTTTCATGTCTAAATAAATTTAATTTAAATATAATAATATTTTACTTGTGGATAGAGTAGATAGACTTTTTGAATATTGTTTATAGCCTTAATGAGATTTAGTTCAATTAATCATTTTTTTCTTTGTGATTTTAATTTGATTTAATAAAGTGTATCTAATAAATATATAATTTCAACTAATTTGAAGAATAATAAAGTCAATTAAAATATATGTAATCTAATAATTTTTTATGTTTGTTATAGAATCAACTTTGAATGATAAACCAATAGTAAACAGATCTGACCAAAAAAAATCTACGAGTAAAACATCAACGAATCAAAGACAAAGAGCTAAACGGAAACCTAGAGTACTATTTTCTCAGGTATAACTAAATACATATTTTAATATTATTAATCTACATAGGTACAAGGTAAAAAGGTGGTATTGGGGAAGAGGAGGGAGTAATGAACACCTCCAATTTTGAAATTAACACCCTTAAAATGTATACCATTTGTGGATTAACTGAAAAATAAGTCTTCAGCGTCCTATTTTTTTTCATTGAAGTTCTACCACTGACATGAAATTAAATAGATAACACATTTATTATTTATACTTTACAGTCCTATTATACAATATAAAAATAATAATATTTTATTTTATAATTTATCTTGATACTAATAAATATTGTTAATTTTAAACTACTACGTAAGACCATTTGGATAAATAGTGCTAATTTCAAACTAAAATCTATAACCTTTTAATTAATTTTATTAATTTTTTGGGATTTTTCTTAAATATTTAACTAATAATTTCTATAAGCTATTATATTTTTTTTAGATTCCAAAAAAAGAATATATTCAAAAATGTAGTTTTTTATTTTTGATATTCACGTATACAATAAAATACAATAAGCAATAAGTATAAAAAGTTACATGACTAGACAGCTTGAATGAAGCATTTTTTAAATTATTATTTAAGATAGACGCTTGCCTTGCCCAATTACATATTAAGCGACAAAGAGGATTAATCAATAAAGAAATAGAAGAAAGATTTTATGTTTAAAAATGTGGGTAAACTAGTGTTAGAATGGAATTATTTATAGTAAGTGGAGACAAGTACAGGAAGGATAGGAATTTTCAAAAATATATGATATTCTAAATTTTAAGAACCTTTAGTAATTGTTAATCATAATTTAAATTTTTAGAAATAGTTCACAATTTTTTTTATAAGAATTTAAATTATGAACTATGGTAAAAGTTCTTGGATATTTCACGAGTAACTAAAATACCAATTAAAATTAAATTTTTATTATAAAATTAACATACAATATTAATGGATTATTTCTTTAGGATGTAATATCAGAATTAGAACACCGGTTCAATCAACAGCGTTACTTATCGGCTACAGAGCGAGAAACAATGGCATTAAGATTAAGGTTGACACCAACCCAAGTGAAAATATGGTTTCAAAATCGGCGTTATAAAAGTAAAAAGTTAATAACATCAGACTGTACAACATCAGAAAACAATAAAAAGCCTCCCAGAAGACAATTTCCAGTAATAAAACAATGTTATACGGAGTTAACAAGTTTAATAACAAACAATAATCATAACTTCAATCATAACAACAAATATTTCAACATTTAACCACATTTTCACCGACAATCAGTCATCATAAAAAAATGCATTCAATAAATAGATATTTAATATGTAAACATTAATTTGTTCTATGTATGTTGTCAATAGTATTTCTATTAGTTATTACTTTGAATTTGATAAAATTATAAGTGGTCGGTATATAAATATGTAAGATTAATTATTTTCCTATTTAAATTTTTAAAATTAATATTCACTTTTTAATGTTTTTTATACTAGTCTATTGGATTTAAGAAATTAAATAATAAAATATTAATGTATAAATCAAATGTATATATTATATAATTTATGCCAAAGATTCAAACTTTGTTTTTTTATTTGTAAACAATTTATTATGTGTAGTCTAGAATGAATTGAATGTTTAATTTTAAAATGTTAACTAATTACTGTAGGTACTATAAAAAAATATAACTTATAGTAGCTATAACCTGTAGGTATATTAAAAATTTACTGTGAACTGAAAATGTATTATATGAATAAAATTATTTTTTTTATTTAGTTATATATTTTTTTTAAATAATTATTGATTATTAAAAAATAAATCAATATCAAAACATTTACACTGTGTAGATTACTAGTCATATTAAACATTTTTCATTATTTTTACACCTACTACTTATCAAAATTGTATTACCTAGTGGCTAGTGTTATCATAATAAGCTGCATTAAAAATAGATACATAACAAAACCTACCTAAAATATGATGTTTATCTTATATAAATTAATCAAATTAAATTAATAAAAACATACTACTTCTAAAATAATAAATTAAGTCAATTAGATTTAAAAGTTAAATTACTCAATTTCTTATTATTAAATATACATGGTTAATATTATCGAACTGTTTACAAAATAACTTTTTATACAGAATATTTCAATTCTGTTCAGTATAATCAAAACAAAGTACTAATAAATATTAATATATTTTTATATTTTATCTAAATATTCTAAATGTTATAAGAAGCAACCATATAAATAATTATAAAACCATTACTGGCTACAGCTATTTATGATCATTTTATATTAAGTAACGTTGTGGGTTAATAACCAATATCTTTAATACTTGATACATTAAACCACATCTGTAATATTTATTCATAAACAGGGCCTAAAATTTATTATGAAATAATATTAACAAAATAATTGAGTATTTGAGAAAACTAACACTTACATTTAATTGTATATACCTACAGATAATCTACAAATAATTTAAAAAAAAAAAAAATAGAAAGACAGTAAGGCAATAACTTTATACTGATATAGCAATGATTTAAAAACAAACAATAAAAATTATTTAAATAATAGAAAAAACTTTTAAAAATTAAAATAGTAAAAATAAATACTAACAATTAGACATTATTGTTACATCCATAGATAATATCTTTATTATGTCACAATTGTTGTAATCATTATCAAAAATTTAAATACGATTAATTTGGAACCAATTGATAGGTTTTACCAAGAAAACTTATCATATTAACTCAAATTTGAACAAAAAGTAACTTAAACTTCATCTTACAGTTTTTACAATTTTTTATTGTAGAATCAATAAATTAGTTCTATAATAGTTAGTAAAAATTATACTTAACAATACATAATTATAATATAAATATATTGTGTTATAATTCAATAAAAGTTGAAATTTGTTTTGATTGTTAGATTTATTGATAAGAAATAATAACAAATATGTAACATATACACTTATCACCAGTATTAAATTTCAGTTTTTAATTGTATACATACATTTTAGATGTATATTTAAAATTTTTTTTTATTTTTATCTATTTCCCTAATAGTAGCAAGCATGAATCTAAATTGAAATCTTGTGAAATTTAATTGGTATATTACATAAATACCAAATCATATTTTAACTATGTATTTCCCAAAAAAATAGTCAAAATACGCAAAAGAATAGAGTTATAAACCCTGTATTAGTATATATTAATTCAGTATCTAATCTAGGCAAACAAAAATGTTTGACAATAACATAATATGATATTAATGAAGTATATTATATTTGTTTTTAAATTTGAACATAACCTATCTAACTTTGACGTGAGAATATTAAAATCAAATTTAATACACAAATTTTTGCTAGTTGATTATAGTAAATATTTCATTTATTTATTGTTGTTGAATTTAGTTACATATAAATAGAAATAAATAAAATAGTTGAAAAAAATGTTTGAAATCAGAATAATCATTGTTTTTGTACATTATCAAACAGGTAGAAAAATACCTCCTCTTAATGCTAATACCAAATGTAACACAGATCCTCCTTGAACTTTGTAATCTTGGGCAGTCTTTTCATCGTTCCTAAAAGCAAATTGTTTGTTACGTTTAAAATAGAAAATGTGAAAATCGGTCTTACATTTGTTTCCCAGAAAAAATCAATCTTTGTTGCTGAGGTGGAATACCCTCTTTTTCTTCAACTCTTTCTTTGATTCTTTCCACTCTATCAGTGGGTTCTATATCAATTTCTATCTATAATGGGAAATTAAAATATAATATAACAAACAATAATTATCATTTAATGGGTACATTTAAGAGAACTACTTACCTCTTTTCCAGTTAGAGTCTTAACTTTGATCAACATTGTGTAATTTATAAATGCCTATATGTATATAATTTTATGATAAATTTAAAATTTAAAAGCAAAATTAATGTGCTGCAATCTGAATTAAAATGTTATAAAGAAAAGAAATGACATGAAATAAAGTGATAAACCGAAATTACTACTACACACGTGATAACACAGTGATACGACTACAGGATGACAATGAAAATACAATCTTGTTAATCAGCTGCAAACCGGTAGAAAATACTTTGCCAACATCATGTCATATGAATTTTAATATTCCCGTTAAAAAAAAAACCGCTAAATTTAAAAAAAAAAAAAAATGAATCATAATTATTTATTTTCAGATTAAAATAGGTACGCCGTACGCGCATTAAATTTTACTTTAAAAAGAATATAAAAAAAATGTTAAACACAAAACCTTTTATCAATTAATTTTGTGACAGATGTACTAAAACGCATGTAAATTTTATTTTTAATTTAGAACGGAGCAATAAATATATACATTGATTTTACGATGACAGATGATGTGTGTTGTATTTTGTTTTTGTGTCTGTAAAGAAAATAAGTCGTCATTAAAATCCTTCGAAATTCAAATTTGAGAGTAGTTTTAGATTGAAAATTGAATCTAATATGTACACTGTCACATTAAAGAGATCATATTGAAAAATAAACAAAAAAGATAGCCGCAAATGAATACTGCTCTGCTGACCGACTACTGTATATTAGGTGTCGAGTGTATTAAATTTTTATTTAATTATTTATCATTATGTACGCAAAACGATTCCGAGCAAAGACAATTTGATATCCTTTTTCACCAAATGTATTTTTTATGAAGTTTATTTATTTTACTTTTATAGTTTTTCGATAGGCATATTTAATTTTTTCCAAAAATATTTCAATTTCGTATTATTAGTGCTTAATTATTATAATAATATGTATATCAATACTATATTATATTAACTTAGGTATATAACAAAAAATTTAATAACATATTTCTCTAAATACCGTAAAACAATAAAAATAGACCGCAAAATCACTAGGTATCTGATGTTGCGCAATTCCTAATACGTATGCACAAACTATATATTTCCATTAAGTCTATGCCCAATATAATATTAAATATGTATAAATATCATAAATATATTTTCTCAGATTTAACATTTAAGGACAGTAGGTCCTCAATCTATACAATGTCGTGACATCATGTGTTTGAATTAATAAATTCAAAGTATATTATTTAATTATGGCAGTTGATTCTTGAAGTAGATGTATTAAAGTTATAATTCATAATAATCAAATATTATATTATCATGATATTATAGTACAACCACGAATCAATGTGGATTGTAATATTATGTTTTCCATGTTGTGGATTGATCCATAATAATAATAATAATAATAATAATAAAATGTATATACAAACTAAGTTCAGGTACCTACTGGCTGCTTGTGCAGTTCTAAAACATTCTTTGTGCAAACACTGATTCATAGATATTAAATTTTTCACTCATAAGTTATGCAAATTTAAATATTTGTACTAGTAACTACAAATTAGTTGTACTGACGGTGGCCGGTGCGTTTAAGACTTCCTTATTTCTTCTAACGCTAAATCTTTAGTGTTCAAGTAGGTATCAAATGAACCATTATGTGATTGTCGCCGACCACCTAACCACAAGAACTAGACAGGATGTATACTGTAAAATTTACATAGAACTATTCATTTAATAGCCTATTTGAGTTAAATGGGTAGATCGTAAAATATGAGTCAGTAAAATCAAAAATGTTGTCTCAAAAAGTGACAAATAGGTAAAACAAGTTTGTAGCCTTGAATTTAAATTAAATAATAAACATTCAAATCCAAAGATACCAAAAATTATAATACTGTAATGGTCCACTGACAGTATGTATACTCTTTGGAAGTCGTGAATCTAACTTTTTCTATCTTTGTTCGTAATACCTTATATCACAGATTGACTATATGAACATAATGTAGTCTGTGGTAATCACGGATATTTATACTACAATAGTATCCATATCCGTGGTGGTAGTACAAA
>NW_020271214.1:27200-34400 GCF_002803265.2 Melanaphis sacchari | reverse complement strand
CGGTATACTGATTTCGGTGCATATTGCTGTATGTAAGCCCACAAGCAGCGGATGACGAGCACGCTCTGTGGGTGGCGAAATCATTACATCGTTGGTCAGGTCACACTCAAGTTGGAGGCGGCGAGTAAACGTGGATGGTCCAGCCCGTCAATGGTATATTGGACGAAGATTCAATTCATGGTCAGAATTTGAACAGCAGTTTAAAGCAACGTTCTTCAGAAAGGTTAACACGGGCAGTCGATGGAAGGCATTGGCAGCGCGGGTACAAGGTAAAACGAAGTATTCTGAACTACTTCCACGGGTTCGACTTGTCGAATTTGAATTAATTTATTTGATGCAAGAACAGTTATTAGACGGTATCCAGTCGAAAATTGTTATTTGTTAAGCAGTACTCATAATGACGAAAATGAGTTACTATTTGACGCGTATGGACTATATGCCGGTTGAGTGGAGCACGAAATGTTCGATTTCAAATAAAGAGTAGTTTGTCAATTCAAATGAAGCAGTAGCCCAGAGAAAGTCTAAGCTTAAGTGGAAAGTTCGGTAGAGTCGAAGGGTGTTGGGGCAGCAACAAACCGGATATGTTAACTGTGGATCAGAACACATTGCGCCAAGTTGTTAATCAGTAAGACCAAAAGGGCATGCTGCGGTTGCGGTTCAGCAACATCGGCTTGGTCAGCGTGTCCGAACGTGATCAGAAAATGGGAATGACACAATGAAGAATCTCGACATGACAGAACGAGCGGCAACATGGTGGATCAACGCAGGAGATCAGACTGTTAGAGCCAACATAATGTAGGGTAGTATAATATTATGTAGGAGACTGTTACAATACATTGGTAGATAGTGGTAGCCCAATTTCTTTGATTAAGTCTCATCTTATCCGGACTAGTGAGCGAAAACCGTTTAATAATGATATTTTATTTCGGGTAACGGGTCTCAATTGAATATTGACGCGGTTACTGATGCTACGGTTTATTAGTTGCAATTTAAGTAAAGAGACAAATGTTTGTGGTGAAGATGATCAGACTATGTCATCCGGAGAATGTTGTTGACAGGTAGGAATTTCATTAAGGGGATGAATATTTGGTTTGGTGAAGGTGTTGTTAGGATTATAGTAAATTCGAGCAGAACAGTGTAATGGTAAATGGCAACTTCTTGGTTGACTTAGGGTTAGCGTATGGGGTGGAAGATGAGGTAGGTTGAACGCCGTGAATATGTTTGGTGATAGATATGGATTAAAAATATATGATAACTGTTACTCAAGGTGTGTTAAGCCAGAGACTTTCCTGAGATAAACTACGAAGTCAATATAAGTTTGAAAGACCCACACTCCTTTTAATTATCAACCTCGACGATTATCATATGTAGAGAGGAACGCAGTGAAGGATATAATTTGTGAGTTGTTAGATAAAGGTATAAAGGAAAGTAAATCTGAATTTTGTTTCCACCATTTACGTGAAGATAAAAGAAGATAATACATATCGGATTGTGTGCGGATTTGAGAGAATTAAATAAAAGAGTTGTGAAAGAACATTACCCGATTCCACATATAGATGATCTATTAGATAATTTAAGAGGAAGATCTTCTTCACAAAGTTAGATTTAAGAATGCCTATTTCCATGTGAAAGTATCGGAACAGTCGTCCAGATATCTCTCTTTCAACATTTTTGGGGCAATATGAGTATGTCCGGTACCTTTTGGGGTATTACGGCAGTCCTCAGCATTCATGAGATATATTGAAACAGTATTTAGAGGAATTAATAAGGTCTGAAGTTGTAGTTTATTTAGATGGTCTGGTGATAGCCACAGAAACTATAGCAGAATTTGGAAATAATAGGGTGATTATTAATAACGCTGCAATAATAACTACTTGAATTGAGGGAAGATAAATGTTTCTGCAGTCCGGACCGCTTTATATTTAAGGTTATGTGGTGGATATAAGGATGGAGTGAGACCTGATCCGGCTAATGTAGCAGCGGTGACACAATTCCAATACCTAAATCAATAGCCAATGTACACAGCTTTGTAGGGATTAGTCAGTTATTTTAGGAGATTTATTGAAAACTTTCCATTTGGCAGCACCACTGTGTATGCACTGTTAAGGAAGGGAGCTCAATTTAAGTTTGGGAGAAGAGTCACAGGCCTTTGAGTTGTTAAAGGAATAAGTTGGTGCAAATGCCGATTTTGGCATTATATTCTCCGGTCAGCTGAAACCGAGGTGCATTGTGATGCTAGTGCATTGGGTTATGGAGTGATCTATTACAGAAAAGAAAGATGGTTTAATGCATCCTGTGTTTTATTATAGTAAGAGAACCACTGAGGTAGAAGCTAAAAATATCATAGTTATGAACTGGAGTGTTTTGGCATTGGTGTGTATGCAGTGAAGCGTTTTCATGTTTATCTCAATGGTATTAAGTTCAAAGTGTTCACTGATTGTGAAAGTTTTAAAGTTGACTATGAACAAGAAAGATGAACCCTCGGATGCAAGATGGGCGTTATTATTTCAGAATTATGATTTCATTATTGAACATCGTGCAGTAAAATGAAACACGTTGACGCATTAAGTCGGAATAATATATTATGTTGGCACGAAATACTTTGAGCAAACGTTGTCGATTAAACAAATTGAGGATAAAGATTAACAAGTTAAAGAGCGGTTGAGAAGAAGTGCGAGGATAAGTACTTTGAAATGAGAAATATGGTTTAGTATATAGGAAGTATAAAGTGAGTTGTTGTTTTACGTCCCTAGTAGCATGGAGGATAATGTGATAAGGTCGGGGTGCATGAAGAATATGGTCATTTGGGTGTAGAAAAAACCAGTGAAGTAGTTAAGAACATTTGGTTTCCCAATTTGAGAAAAAGTAAAATTTATTTCAATTGTGATATCTCATAGTATGAGTATATGGTACAGAAGGAAGGTGAGTTGCACCTATACCTAAGACTCCTGTACCGTTTGAGACAAATCCATGACCACTACGGTCACTAGAAAAGACAGGTAAAAATAAATATTTGTTGGTAATTGTTGATGCGTTCACTAAATTTGTTAGGTTATATCCTTGTAAGACAACTAACACGGTAGAAGTAATTAAGCATATGAATGACTACTTCAGGTGTATAGTATGCCTAAAGTAATATCTGACAGAGGTTCAACGTTCACATCTAATGCATTTAAAGAATTCTTAGCTCAGAAAAATAGACTTGGTATTAGTGCAACGGCAACACCCCGGGCAAATGGTCAGGTTGAGAGAGTAAACCGTTGTGTAACAGCAATGCTAATAAAAAGGCAAATAGATTTAAATAGGTGGGACCGGAGCAATTGCATGAGGTCGAGTACATTGAACAATATGTTATGTGCTTCGACGTGAAGCCATCTAAGTTATTATTTGGTGTATATCAACATGGTACGGTGGAAGGTGAGAGTTTAGGAGGTTATTGGTGGAAGTGGAGAAGGCCAGGAACTTGGAGGAAATAAGAAGGAGCTAGGACAAAGATAGTAAAAATCAATTATATAATAAAAATATTATGATGAAACATAAGAAACCTACCTTGGCCCGCAAAAGGAGATTTGTTGTAATTAAAAATACAGATGTTAGTGTGGGGTGAATAAAATATACTAAGTTTAAGGGCCATATATAATAGACCAAAGTGTTACCAAATGATAGATTTATAGTCAAAGACGTTGAAGGTTTTTCAGCACACTCAGGTGCCTTATGAAGAGTCATTAGCTCAGATAACATGAGACATTGGGTTAGGAGCTTGGAAAAATGATCCTTTATTATATTTCATATTATGATTATTATTATTATTGATGTTTATATTAAAAATGTATTGTTTACTTATTATTTATTTTTTTGGTTAATTATTATTTTATGTATGATGTACTATTATGAATGTAATATCCTATTATGTATTGTTATAATATTGTTCAGATGTTATTAGAATTATGATGTTAAGTTAAAGATATTGTGTAATGATCCCAGACTGGGATAGGTCAGGATGGCCGAGCTGTGATGTTATTACTATTATCTATTATAATTATTACTATTATCACTATTATCATTATTACTATTATCACTATTATCATTATTACTATTATTATTATCACTCATGTTAGAGGTTATGTTGTTTTGTAAGTTGTTGGTGGTGTGGGCGAACGTGGATACACATCGTTCGAATGTTTTTGCATTTATGATGTTTTAAAGTTATTTTGAAAGTAATAAATGTTGTAACTTGTAAGTGGAAGTCGGATTTATTTCTTACAATACATATCTCAATGAGTCGCTTATTTTATATAAAAATGTACCTACCTAATAAATGACAACAATAATTTGTCTTGATAACAAAATTATACACATTTCAAATATCATCACATTTATTAAAATTAAATTATGAATTTTAAAAATGATCAATTTTCTTTTAAATTTAGTTTACCATACATATCTTAATCTTAGTGACTAGATTATTTTAATTTACTAAAATCAACTAAATGATTAACAATAATTCACTACTCAGAATATATTATGAACATTTTTTTACTGATGCAATAGGACATACTTAAAATACTTATTTTGTTTGAAGTCATGATTTGGACTTGGATGTTGTTATAATTAAAAACTCATATTATAATATTTATAATTATATAAAACTATACATAATACATTTATATGTATAAATATGGTATGCAACTATGTATTTTGCATATTAAATAGTTTACTTATTGGAGAAAAAAATGTCATGTAAATGTAGTTTAAAAATTAAAGTTCTTATTGGTACTTATTATGTAGGTAATGTATTTTACCAATGTTATGTAAATATTGTATGCATTTTATGTCATTGGCTTTACTCTCCATGCCACAGATGAATATACTTCATATTAACTTATCAGTTATTTTATTCAATGATATTCATATTGGTTCGATAGGTAGATACAATTATTCAAAAAAAAGAAAAATTAATAATACAAATAATAGACACATTTCCAAATAAATTCAGTCAGAATTGCCTTGTTCTAGTGTATGTTTGTATTTGCTCTTATTTTTATTTGTATTTGTCTGTTTATAAAACTTTTAAATTCCCAAGTCTAGCTGTAACCTTAAGTCTTTAATAACTTTTAATCATTGTAACAACATCCAAGCCCTAGTTATTATTATTTAATATTGGATAAATCATATCTTTATGTTGTGAAAAGGTGATGTTCTTTCAAAAACTGTTTGATTTTTATGCATCATTTAGCTATATGTTGAACGCGAAATTTAATCATACAAATTTTCGAAATCAATGTTGTCATTTTGCAGTGTTTAGAAATGGTGTATCTAATATTAAGTTTATTCAAACAAAATATGAAAGTAGGTATGATAATAGTATTAATAGGGCCTGAAAGTTCATGCATTAAAAACTATCAAAATATACACTTAAAATCACTAAAATATGAGCTAAATGTGTATTTTGTTATTTTACGTTAAGTTTTTTTTGTTTTTGGTAAAAATAATAATTAAAAGATGGGGAAAAAATATCCACAATTTTAATATGATTGAATATGTTATATTTACTTCAAGAATTAAAATTTACAACTAGGGATTTTGAATATTTTGTTAGGGTTTCAAATACAAATGAATGACAATTATCAGCCCGACCAAGCAATGATGCTAATTTTAATCAGGTTTTCATTTTATATTGGCGACGTTAAAAGGACATATTTTTCAACAAATACATTTTGAAATAAACTCAAAGTCCGACATTATCATGAAATATTAATAATAAAAAAAAATTATAAAAATATAACACTAAAATGCAATTTTATTTTAAAGTATTCTTATATTTTTAATAAACCTCAAAATATGCGAAAATATGTACTTTAAAATTCAATTTTCGAACTCGTAGATTGTGATTCAAATTTTTATCTCATCCAGCAACGTTTTGATGCACTCCGTAAAAACATGTAAATGCATGAACTTCCGGGCCCTAGTTATAACCTATTATTTAAATTAAAAAATATATGTATTTAGGTACCTAAATTAATCGAATAATACAGGTACCTATTTGTATAAATTTTAAATAATTGTATGCTGTATAATATAATTTATACAACAATTTGGTATAAATGTTATTACCTATTTATTTACTGTATGCTATTTGTTTATAAGTTTATATTATAAATAATAAATATTATGTTATGATTATAAATAGAACAATATACAATATATTACGTATTATAATATTATGTAGGTATATTATATTGTTATCTAATGTGTTGTTTTTTTTTATTTTCAATACAATGATGCGATTTTACCTATGTAATACATATATTAAGCTTAAATAAGATATCAAACATTCGTTTTATGACTATAATAAATTGATAGTTAGATAGCGTAAAGATTATTAAGGTTGTATAAGAATGCATCGGCGTATAACAGAAGCACAAATGTCTATTATTATTATTCATTGATGGCATTTTATAAATTAAAGTACAAAATTAAAATGTTAATAACTTCTTTAATTATTAATGATACGTCAAAATTCATTAAAAAATAAATCGTATATGAATCGTATTTCAAAAATATATGTTCCCATTTGAATTTTAAAAGTTACCCCTAAAATTTCCCCTTTTTAATTAATAAAAAAAAAAATTTATATCAAAATATTTTAGCTTATATGATTCAAAAAGGTTTTCACATAGGTCATTTTTTCATAATTTAAGTATATCATGCTGAAATCTGCTGTCACATGAAATTTGGAACACCCTATATATAGTATAATATATACTGTATATAGTGAATTACTCCTCACATTATTTATTTTTGTATACTCACGTAATGTTATTCAACAGTCACGGGCCGTGGATGTGTACTATTGACAAACGATATGCCTAAAGCAGCGAGAAACCGTAAATATGCCGCGTTACGAAAAATATTTTATTTAGAAAAATACAAGATAAGTACATTGAACTGTTTATTGGAGATTGTCCACAGCATTTTCTTTATGATAGTAATAAAAACATTATAAAATAAAATAAATTATAACTATTAGGTACTAAAAAAGTATAAGAATACAATTTGACATGATTAATATGGCAAAATATGACTTGAAATTTACATAATACTATAAATATACCTATACAGAATATAAATGGTCAAAAACTAAATAGTATAATACCTACCTACTGCAAGTGCAATGTATTAAAATTGCTTGTCATTTTC
>NW_020271214.1:0-27190 GCF_002803265.2 Melanaphis sacchari | reverse complement strand
ATTTTCTAAAAATGCCATTACTGGTATAGATGTGTAATAATTATCGTAAAAAATTTTGTGATGCACATTTATTGGAATATTTCTAGTTAAACGGACGACAACATTTCCCGTTGCTCCAAAGTCTGGTTCAGAATATAGAAGTCTTTCAAACGAATTATTTTCATTTCCTGTATAAAACTCAAAGTCAGTCGTATGCATACCCAGATGACCCACAAAGTACAAATAATTTATAACCCCATTTATGGGGCTTCATTGGTAAATATTGTTTCATCATATGATCTGGCTTTTGTAGGGCATATTTGCTCTCTAAAGATATGTTTTCCTCCATAGCAACACTGATATATTTATGTTTAAGAGCAGAAATAACTGGTCTCAGTTTATACAATCTATCGCGATTAGGATCGGTTTTTGGTAAGTCTAATTGATTATCATTGAAATGTATGTATCTCTTTATATTTTCGAAAACATTTACACTCATACAATTTCGAATAATAGGATTATGCGTATTTTCTGACCAATAGCTTCTCATATTTGGTACATGAACGATAGACATCATAATTACAATGCCTAAGTATTGTTCAATATCAGTTTTAGATATATCAAATTTTTTCATTAAATTTTGTTGGAGTGAAAAATTCTAGTTTGTTCTGAAATGTGCTCTACTAAATTTGTATCAAAAAAATACCGAAAAAAATCAATTGGCGAAGTCAAATTTGTAATATCATTTGACAAGCAATCAGACCCACTAAATTCTATGTGTTTAGAATTTGTTACAAAACTACCTGATTTCCAAACAATATCTGCTTTTTCTTCAGGTTTTGAATTTTTTTTTTTTTGGTGTGAGAAGTACGAGTTTGAAAAAAATTAATTTTTCTAGTTTGTTTTTTGGGAAATTTTTTAGATGTAGATGTATTAGAACTAACAGTTGATGTAGAAGGTGAATTTACAGTTACCTCGGAGATGTTTTCAAGATCAATATTTTCAAAAATGTACTCGCTAAACAGTTCTGTGGTGAAATTGTCAGCTATTTCTACCGGTGGTGTAGTATTTTCGCCGTAATAACTAGGCAAAGTGAAAACATCATCTATATCATCAAGTTGATTGTTTGTATTCAATCGATCTACTGCATCCGGTACATCATCGTACTATACAATATTTTCAATTAATTTTACACATAAATAAATAAAATGTATTTCTTACTCGAACATGCATAGGATTTAAAAACAACTCATCATCTGTTTCATCACTACATGAATCTTCACTAACATCAGGAATGTTATAAATAAGATTTTCAATTTCAATTTCGTTTAATTTTTCCATTTTATTAAATTTTTTTACACGTAAATATTTACGTCAAACTAAACAGTTGATAATTATTGTGCAACGCGTGACGACGATGCAACTTCAACAATGTACATAATCCATAGAGTAATATAGAGACGTCGTTCCCTATCAAGACTGTATAAAAGAGTTGAAGCCCAAATTACCTCCCAGCAGTGTGGCCACTTTTAATGACATAACCTATTGTACAGAGGTAAATGTGCAGCAGGATGGCTATAATATACATTATATTGTATTATACATTTATACCGTAGCGTATAATAATTATTAATAGATATTAAATATGTAATAAGTATTAAGTAATAACTAATAAATACCTTTATGACATATTATTAGACATAATATAGTACATTAGTACCTATAGTTTTTTTAATTTAAATTTTTCAATGATCTAATATAGGATTATTGGGGATGCTTGGTTTACAAGTTTATTAAAAAAGATAATTGTTAAACTGTTGAAACGCTTAATTCTAAATAGTACTCAGTGAAAAGTATTTCAATTATTTTATTTTATTATCCTTTTATTTATATAACATGCCAAGTTGTTTCATTTGTGGAAGATCCAGAAATGGAAAAAGTAAAGCTGAAAATATAACATTCCACAAGTATATAGATTTGTATAGTATTTACTATTAATTATAAATATTAAGTATCTACTTGTTGACCCAAATTTTTTTTAGCCCAGTTGGTAATCAGATTTTTATGCTTACCGAAATGTTCTGTTAGTATTTAAATTTCATTAACAACTAATACATTTTTATTTTTAAGTTGAAGAAGTATTTTATTCATCGATACTATTTTTTTATGCTGTCGTCTAACAGTTTGATTTAAAAGTTTTAATCTTTTTGTTTTAATTAATAACTCACTCGATAAGGCAGAAATCCCATGTTTTAAAAATGTACGATTTGGCGTACCTATCAGTTTTATTAGGTTTACTAGCCTCTATGTAGGATGATTTTACATGTTTCTAAATAAATCATAATAATAATTAATAATGTAATATAATTATCAATTTAGTTAGATTTTAAATGAAATACAATACTTACCTTTACTGATTGTTGAATAATACTGACTGTCGTTGAATCATTGTAACTGCATTCATCAAATGGTATTATTCCATCAACCTGAATATTATTGCTGGCCTATATGAGCATAATACTGTATTATAACTATAATATTAATTATTAATTAATAATTATGTATTATAAATTACTTTCACTAATGTCTTATTGGGTTGCACACTCAGCTTAAAAATATTTGAGCTTGGAGTACAAGTTTTAACTTCATTGGTTGATGGTATGGTAGCAAACTCTGGACACTTCACTTTAGCCTAAAACATTTAATTTAATTTAATGTACCTCATTGTTTAAAAGCAAAAACAAATAACTTACATATATTGCTCTTGATATTTTGATACACGGAACAGCTTCTTTTTCAAGCAACCTTGTCCTTTTATAGTTAATAAATTCTTTGTGTCAAAATGGGACCGAACAAACTATAAAGGACAAGTTGCTTGAAAAGAAGCTGTTCCGTGTATCAAAATATCAAGAGCAAATATGTAAGTTATTTTGTTTGCTTTAAACAATGAGGTACATTAATTAATTAATGTTTAGGCTAAGGAAGTGTCCAGAGTTTGCTCTACCATCAACCAATGAAGTTAAACTTGTACTCCAAGCTCAAATATTTTTAAGCTGAGTGTGCAACTAATGAACATTAGTGAAAGTAATTTATAATATATAATTATTATTAATTAATATTAGTTATAATACAGTATTATGCTCAAATGCCAGCAATAATTTCGGTTGATGGAATAATACCATTTGATGAATGCAGTTACAATGATTCAACGACAGTCAGTATTATTCAACAATCAGTAAAGGTAAGTATTGTATTCTAAAATCTAACTAAATTGATAATTATATTACATTATTATTTATGATTTATTTAGAAACATGTAAAATCATCCTATATAGAGGCAGTAAACCTAATAAAACTGATACGCCAAATCGTACATTTTTAAAACACGGATTTCTGCCTTATCGAGTGAGTTATTAATTAAAACAAAAGATTAAAACTTTTGATCAAACTGTTAGACGACAGCATAAATAACATCAATGTAAAATACTTTCAACTTAAAATAAAATTTATTATGTTGATGAAATTGAAATACTAACAGAACATTCGGTAAGCATAAAAATCTGATTACCAACTGGGCTAAAAAAAATTTGGGTCAACAAGTACCTAAAAAGTATACCCCGGAAATACGCCAATTTGCTTTATCGCTTCATTTCTTTTCTTCAAAAGCATATGAATATGTTAGAAAAGAGTTTAACACAATATTGCCACATACACGCACGTTATTTAAATGGTACTCACATGTCAATGCTAGTCCTGGTTTTACTGAAGAGGCATTAAAAACATTAACAATTAAAACCAAAAACTCCAAACATCCAATTTTTTGTGCACTCTTGATGGATGAAATGGCCATCCGCCAACATTTAGAGTATGATGGTGAAACATATCATGGGCGTGTGGATCTAGGGAATGGCTTGAATAGTGACAGCTTGGAAGTTGCTAAGGAATGTTTTGTTTTTATGCTTGTCGGTGTTAATGAACACTGGAAATTGCCAATTGGTTATTTTTTGGTATCTAAATTGAACAGCAGTCAAAAAGTTGAACTTGTTCGTCACGCTTTAGATTTGATACATGACACAGGTGTTAGAGTTATTAGTCTAACATTTGATGGATGCTCTAGTAACTGTACAATGGCACAAGCATTGGGTTGCAACTATAATATAGATAATTTAATTACAACTTATAATTTTCAAAAAAATAATATTGATAGACCTCTAGAAATAATCTTAGACCCGGCGCATATGATAAAATTAGTTAGAAATGCTTTTGCTGAAAAACAACAATTTTTAGATTATGATAATAATATTATTGATTTTAATTTCATAAAAGAGTTATTTTTATTGCAAGAAAAAGAATGTTGTCATCTTGCAAATAAAATCAGAAAACAGCATACATTCTTTTTCAAAAATAAAATGAAAGTCAAGCTTGCTACTCAGCTTCTAAGCCAATCAGTTGCTGATGCTTTGAAATTTTGTGAATATAACTTAAACTTAAATCAATTTTCAAAATCTAATGCTACTGTAAAATTTATTGAGCTATTTAATAATGCTTTTGATATTTGTAACTCGAGATCTTTAAAATGTGTTGGTAATAAAAAAGCTTTATGTAATGATAATTTTAAAGAAATTTCTGATTTCACTTCTAGATTCACAAAGTATATCCAAGGTTTAAAAATAAAAGAAAATATGAAATTTATACCAGTGTTGGAATCTAAACGAAAGACAGGTTTTATTGGATTTGTTTCATGTTTGAATTCATTGCTAAAATTATACTCTAGGTTAGTTGAACCTGGTTATTTAAATCATATTCCCATATATAGGTTGAGTCAGGACCACCTAGAGCTATTTTTTGGAAGTGTAAGAGCCATGGGAGGACATAATAACAATCCAACTGCTAGACAGTTTCGGTCAGCTTATAAAAAATTGGTCATTAGACAAAATAATATTGAAAATTTTAATACTGGTAATTGTATTCCACTTGATCACATAGACATTTTACACTATTCAAGTTCTGATCCAATTAAAGTTATTAACAATAGTTCAAATAATAATTATGATAATATAGTAGATTCTGAAGAAAATTCAATTGTTCATAATAATTTTGTATCGGACCACGATTATATTACTTGCCAAAATAATTATATTCATAGTGATTTCTCAAAAGAAGTAATAATTTATATTGCTGGATATGTTGTGCACAAATTAACTTCTGTTCTTAGATGTGAACCATGTTTAACAGCTTTATGTGCTGTAAATAAAGAAGATTTTATGAATTCGTTGATTACATTAAAACAAAAAGGTGGTAATAAAGGTGGATTGAGCTACCCTAGTGATGATGTCATTTTAATATGTTTCCATACTGAAAAAATCTTAAAATCTTATGATTATAAAAATAAAGCTATCAATAAACTATTTATCCAGTCAAAGGTTCTTAGTCATTATATAAACAACTCCAGAATATTCGAATCACTTAAATATCACAGTAGTGAAAGTAATAGTCCATTATCTGATCATGTTGTATTATTAATTAAATCTATTACTTTAACATATATGAATCTTAAAATTAAATTTAGTTTAAAAAGCCATAATGAAACCCCGTCTCTTCGGATGTGGTACAACAAACTAACACTTTTTAAGGGTCAATGATTTATTTATTAACATAACATATATACTTTAAATTATAAATTAAAATACTACATTTAATTCTGTATTATAATTGATTTGCAATAAGTTGTATTCATTTTTATATTTTTTTGAAATTAAAAGCAATACAATAATATTAATAAAACCATTATTTGATTCATCCTGAGTTTAAAAAGAAACAGAAAATTATTTAAAAATGAAAGATAAGTCAAACATATTATTTTAATTTGATAATGGTAAAAAGAATTATTTTTCTTAGTGTAATATTGTGTAAGTATCTAATTATTATGTGTACCTATTTAATTTTATTGTATTTTGTTGGCTACGTTTTATTTATATTTAATAGGTGCTTACTGCTTAGTATATCTAATTCTAAATTGATTAATATTTGTTGTTAATTTTAATATTATTATGTTGTAAGAAATAAACAGAAAAAAAATATGAATGTCTGCGTATTTATTTATGTTTAAAATACTCATTATTATACTAGAAATTAAAATATTACTCACCTAAATAAATCCAAATAATACAATAACAATATTATTGTACTATTGTATAATATTATGGTACTTCTAGGATGTCTTGGAGAGCATTTGCTATGGTACAATAAGTTACGATCTTAAAAGTGGTTGCACTGTTGGGAGGCAATTTGAGCTTCAACGTTTCAACAGAACGCCGCCTCTATATTACTCTATGACATAATCGTACTAATCATGCAAGTTGCATGGAAGGTCACTAGTGACCTCGTCGATAAAACCAATATAAATCAACAGAATAAAATTTAAAAATAGATACAACAACAATATACGATTCTTAAGGGGTTCCTTAACTATATAATAATTTTTCTTGAGCTATAAAACCACACCAATCTTGCCACCATGATGTAAAAGTCACCAAATCACAGCAAATTTCTTATCAATAATTTTTGTTTTAAAATATTATTGTTTTTTATATTATAATCTCTGTAGTTACACAATACTGTTGATAAACATCAGATTATACATTTTACCGTGACAATATGATCATAATAATGTCAATATTAATATTGATCATTGAGATAAATACTGATAAAGTAGACAGGTCACTGTTGACCTTACATGCAGTGAAGGGTTAAGTTGCGGAAAAATTATTTCTGGTACCATATGACCAAGGTAAAATTCTGACATAGGTATTTCCATGTTGTTCAACCAAAATAAATCATCCCGTTCAATTTTATCAACACACAAACCTGTGTAACACATATAGGTATATTTCTTATAAATGTCAAAAATATTTATAAAATTAAAATTATGTGATAAATTTACCTTTTGGAGTCCAAACCACAAAATAACAATATTTTTTTGGGGTTATATGGAGTTGACCCTGTATTTGATAAAAATAATCGTAATTTTTTTTTAATACCAACTTCTCATTTTTTTGTTCCAAATATTTTTTTTTTTTTTCCTCATAAGCATTTTCGGGTGTGTAGTCTCTAATCGAAAAAGGATATTTAATCTCGATTATACAATCGTCTCCAACAAGTCCGTCTGGAGATGCAGCCAAGTAAGGGAGTGCTGGATCAACAAATAATCCGGCAGAATGAACCTTGAAGTTGTGTAAAGCTTCGAATGCTTTTTTAGCTACGGGTTCGAATTGTATACCATAACTGTTGCAGAATGTATATTGTATATAGATTATAGATTATTAAATAAATTGTATTTGTTACAGTATAAAATAGTCAAATTTTACCTGGTAGCAGTTGTTCTGTGGAAATAATTAGACTTATACAAAATAGAAATAATTGTATTTTTTCTATTTGTGCTTTTACGTAGCTTACACACTTTGCCAAAATTAGAAGCAGTCAGTCTGTACGATCGTTCTTTTTTCCATTCTTCACATTGTGATTGTTCAATAGTTCGGCGTTCCAATTGAATAATATCATCCTGACTAAGCCTAAGTCGTGATAAGAATAATAACTTTTGCTCCTCCATTTCTTCACGAGCAATCAGTAGTGGCTTACATCCTAAATCTTCATTTACAGCACCATAGTCTTCGTCTGGTCCAGCTATTAATTTTCTCTGGATTCGAGGTCTGTATAAAACATAATTAATATCGTATACACTACACTTGTATGCCATGCGTAGTACTAAATCTATGACTATAATATACGAATGTGTTAAAAATATTCAATATAGGTACTTTGATTGAAGCGATTTCTTTAATTGTTTCTGTCGTTGACTTTTTATGTGTTTTGATATAAAGTATTTCGTAAATATTCCTGGACTTCTGTCTGTGACTTTTTTATGGAAGTGACGTAAATATTGTGGTCCAAAATTATAGGAGGACACTGCAGTATTACATCGAGTACTATAAGAACCTAAACATACATTTATAAAAATTAAATAAATAAAAATTAGTCCTAACCTAACCACTTATACCTTTGAATGAAAAATTTATCCTTTTACCACCTACATATTTTGCAACGATACTATTGTAAGACTACTACATTATTATTGACATGGTATATTAAACTATCTGAATGATACGCTACTAAATTTACGGCTGCCATAATATCATTCCAAATTCCGCATTTTTGCATTTCTGGAACTAGGTTAAACTCAGATTCCTTTTTCCTTTTACAAAAATACTTAATCAATCAATAAATCATTTATTATTATAAAAATGTTACTTATGATAAATAAATGATTAGTATGTTATTCTTACTCATCACATTCATCATGAAACCCAAATATATGATAAGGTCCATTAGTAATATCATTTTTTAAACATTTTGCTTTTGCGTCATTAGAAGTTGTCATATTTTTTCTGAACTCTATAGCCTTGGTTACAGAGTATCTATTTTTATTTCAAATAGTTATTAAATGTCACTTTTTATCCAATGTAAATTAATTGTAGTAATAAATTAATATAAAATACACAATAATTCTCACCGTAATCTTAGCAAGTTTTCTTTTAATTTTGTTCTTATGAATCCTGGAACAACAGTACCCGAAGAACTTTTTCTTTTTGTAGACATATCTTTTAAACGATTCGAGTAATTGCGTAATATGTGATTGGTACACTCAATTTTTTTTACAATCACGTCATTACCATACGGTTTTGCTAAATTAATTGTTTTCATAACACTACTATCCCCATCCCCTATTAAATGACTATAAATTAAATTATTTGATTGTAAACTCTGTTTAAACCCTTGAACAATAATGTCAGCTTCCATAGCCGTAGACGTTCCACTCCAATTTTTATAACAAATATGTTCTGGTACCTTTTGGATAACATCTGCTTTATGACATACTGAACAATATTTATTTCTTACTCCTATATATAACATTTTTTTAGTCCTATAACCAACAATACATCCCTGAAATATATAAGATAATGATTGCATAATCATGACCATAATTTGTGTACCATATATTTTAAATAAATTATTTACTAACAACACCAGACAGAGCATTATAATTTGATCTATAGGACCTCTTAGACCATGCGCCATCGGCAACTACAGTGATCATAGGAACACTGTTCTTATTTACATCCCCGTGTTCTATAGCTAATCTAGCTTCTTCTTTAGCCGTTTCTTTAGTTCCTTCCAAGGCAACGCTCTCAGTGTATGAACTAACTTTTTCATGACATTTTTGATATAGTGGGTTACTCATACATGGCATATTTAAAATAGCTGAAAATTGCTGTAATTGTGAATATCCTTGACCGGTATTCACAGCTGATGATACAACTGCCATATTTATTGTTAAAAGTCCGTTGGTATCTAATGATGGTTCAGTAGAGATAATCTCATTTTTATTACACATGTTGCAAATAAAAATAAATTCACTGTAAAAACCATATCTTTTTTCTTTTTGTAAACTTAAATTAAGGAACGTACAGTCAAAACCCTCGTGTTTGATTTTCGAGATTTTATTAAACATCAATTTTATATCAACGATTCGTCTTCCTTCAATTACATATGTTCTTGTTATGTATCACACTGGGTTGAATAATGAAAAGTAACTCATATTATATAAAATAACAACATTAACTTTTATTCAAACAAAAACATGGATCAATGTATTTTAACAGCAAAAAACATGAAAAAAAAAATGTGTGTTTCTTATCATTACATATCATATTATTTACGCGTCTGCGACATCGTCCGCCAGAGCGCGTCTGTTACATATACAACAGTTCTAAATTAAATACATTAAAAATAATTATTGTAAACACAACTAATAACAATTATTAATTAAGTATGTTTTACTCTTCCATATCTCCATTATGATGAATTAAATTTTTTTGCTGCCTGCTGGAAATTGATGTAGATGGTAATTTTTCCAATGGAAATAACATATACCTATTTTAGATTTTGAGTGGAGTAAAGAAGCTACTGGTTTTATAATGTTGTTAATTTTTAAGAAATTTGACCCTATGAAATTTTTTTTTTCGAAATTTAAAAAAAAAATTGTAAAAAACCGAAAATTTCTTAGGCCTACAATTAGCACAAAACTTGTCAAATTATTTTTTAATTTTTTTAAATGTGTATAAGATGGTTATCTTAACAATTGGTAAAATTTTCGGTTTTGGTTAGGTTATAAATTTGGTAAATTTTGATAATTTTTGTATGTCGCCATAGGAGCACCCTTAGGAACTCCTCACTTCCACTTGTGTGTAAAGGTACCAATAAGAAAATTTAGATTTCGATTTTTATTTGTTTTTTTATTTATTTATTGTCAATAAAAAATGTTTTGAAAATTGAATATAATATAAGATACCTTATAAGTTGTTATAGTAGCAGTTGAAAATACTATTTAATTTTTGGATAAGAAAATGTAATACAAGATTCCTCATAAGTTTGCCTAATTTTATTAAAAAAAAATGTCTACCAAGGAAGTTAAATTAAATTTTTATGAGTATTTTT
Source organism: Melanaphis sacchari (assembly GCF_002803265.2). Taxonomy (NCBI): domain Eukaryota; kingdom Metazoa; phylum Arthropoda; class Insecta; order Hemiptera; family Aphididae; genus Melanaphis; species Melanaphis sacchari. The sequence goes on along the minus strand of NW_020271214.1, from coordinate 16,657 downwards.
AAATTCATATTTTTACAACATTGGATACTCACACGATTTTTTTATATAGCGATTTTCTTATTTTGATGTAACTCAAAAACGAATAACTGTAAATACACGAAAATTTTACTAATTGTTTATAATTTATACTTATTATCATTTTCTATAGACACCGTGCATCTAGGTTAAAGCGCTCCCAGCGGACATTGTATAGTACTAGTGAGGGGATATAATAATATTTTGATTATTCTGTGATTGTAGTAGGTACGTAGTATATTGTTAAACTTTTAATTTTTTTTATTATAAACTACCTTTGTATCTAACATTATTTTGTAGGTATTCGGTATTTGGTATTATTATTTTTGTTATTTCACATAAGCATTTTGTACTTCTCTGAAAATAAGATGAATAAGAGCAAGTCAAACAAAATATGTTGTGTTGTCGGATGTAGTAATACTTACAAAAATACAGATCAAATATAGTTTTATAATTTTCCAAATAGATCATATGAGCAAGATGTTAAAAATAAATGGATTAAAGCAATCAATAGACTTGAGTAAGTAATTCATACATTATCTTATTCCTACATTACTCTCTATAAACCTTGTTATCTACCATTTATATTGAATTCAATACATATTATTCATTTTACTATTTCATTTGCTATTAATTAATTTATTAAGTTTATTTATTTATTTTTCGTATTAAGTCGTTTATTTTTCATATTAAGTAATTTATTTCTTGTAAGTTATCATTTTAATGGCAACCATAAGTTACATAATATCTAATACCTACTTATAGTTATATGAAGACAATAATATAATATTTATGGTAGGTATACCAAATACATGTATAATTAATACATTTATCATTTATCATTTAAAAATATATTTATATATTATTTTAAGCAAATTTATGGTACAAAAAGGTTTATAATGTAAGTAATGCTACAAAATACAAATGCTAAGTTTCTTTTTTTGTGATTAATATATAATTGTTAAATGTTTTTAGTGACAATGGGAAATTATGGTATCTCAAAAAATATAGTGTTGTATGCAGTGCCCATTTCATTGGTAATAGACGGTCAAGAGATCCACAAAGTCCTTCATATATTCCTACAATATTTCCTGAAGTCTACAAAAAAAGAAATGTTAATATGGACCAACAAAATTCCAGATATTCTCGTGTTTTAAAAAGACAAAAAACCAATAAGCAGCCTACTAATAATCCCAATGATAATTTAAATACAACATTTGTAATAGAAACTAATGAAGGGGACAATAATTGTAAATCAATGTGTAATTCTAGTACTCAAGTGAATTTTGAATGTATTCCAAATAATTCATTTGTATTTGCATGTTCTTTTGAAGGTGATTCTGTTAGTACTCAAATAACTTCATCTACTGGGTTTTATGATAATAATTTGAAATTTTCATTGGACAAATCTTGTGGACCTGATTCAAATTCTAATAATTTTTGTCCTTCAGGTTTGGACTGTGACAAATTCCATGGTTTTGATTCTGTAAAAAATGAAACATCCCTTAAAGATTTAACTGGAACCTCTTTTAAAGTATTTGATTTTTTACTCTCTCTACTTCCTGAAACTCGTACCAATGTTATCATTAAAAAGAATGGACTACTAATATTTTTAATGAAAATTAAATTGGATTTATCTTTTTCTGCTTTAAGTGTCTTATTTAATGTTCATCGCACCACAGTCAGTAGAACTTTTTTTAACATTCTTGATATATTATGTTTCAAAACTAAAAATTTAATATTTTGGCCCAGTAAACACACAATAACCGAAACATTACCAGAAACATTTAAAAAACATTATCCTAATACCCGTTGCATAATTGATTGTACTGAAATAAAAGTAGAACAACCGCCGACTGTAGAACAGAGAGTTTATATGTACTCCCACTATAAAGGATGTTACACAATTAAATTTTTAGCTGCAATAACCCCAAGTGGGGCCGTATCATTTATTTCCAAATGTTATGGTGGATCCAGTGATTCATTCATTACAAATGATAGTGGGTTTTTGACAAAATTAGAACCAGGTGATCAAATTTTGGCAGATAAAGGGTTTCCTGGTATAAAAACCAATTGTGAAAATAATAATACCATTTTAGTGATGCCACCCATTTTACACAATGGTAGATTAACTGAACAGGAAGTTCTTGAAACATATAGTATTGCCAGCATACGAATACATATAGAAAGGTTTTTTGCAAGATTGAAAACTTACGGTATTTTAAAAAAAATACCAATTGAACTTTTACCTTATATTGACGACATTGTCCATATTTGTTGTGTGTTAACAAATTTGCAACCCCCAATTATAAAAAACTAATTTTCTTTAGGTACTTCTCTTAAAATATATTTTATTTTATATTATACTTAAACATAATATAATATTTACACATTATAATATAGTATTTTTACATTATGATTACAAAATAAATATTATTAAGTATAAATGAAAGTCTTAAAATTATTTGTTTGAACCTAAAATGATGGTTGGTAAGAAATAGTTGAAATAAAAATACTCTAATTTTAAAATTACATTTTTTAAAAAAAGATCATCTTTTTCTAAACATATTAGTAATGGTTTGATAGAATTATAAATAAATAAATCACACTTATCAAGGCCTGTAACAAACATTAGAATCTGGCATTGAGTGTAGTATTGATGAGATGATTTCAGTACTATCTTATCATTTTTATATTTTAGATAACTTAAATTACATTTTTTACTATCTTCATCAAAAATGAGTTTATTGCTACAAGAAATAGGGCATTTAATTTCAAGAATTTTATTTATATTCCCATTCTGTGACAAGACTAATGCATCTGGTGATGCACATAACCATGGATACTTGGAGTGTATAGTTAGTCCAGCTCTCACAGTTTTTACTTTAAATATTTTACTATATGCTTCAATTGCAACACCTTCAGTACGTAGTCCATAAGCCGTATTTATCGCTGCTTTACCAATTAAGTTTGTATCAATAGACATTGTATTAGCAAGTTTGACAAGATTTTCGTCAGAAATACATTTACAAGTTTTTATTTTGTGAGCCTTGGTTGCAGAAATTCGTATAGATCTTTCTTTCATCCAATCAACACTCTTTGACTGATCCATAGTTGCAATAAACATTTTTTTCATGGCGTCATTTGTTACTTTCACTTTGCTAAAAAAAAATATATGTTCATTTTTATTTAATGGAAAACATATATTAAAAATATTGTTTTCTTTTTGCAACTGATTTCGAAAGATATTATTCACAATAACATTATTTTCAGTTTCAGTTTCCTCAAGTTCAAGCTTTGTTACAATATATTCCAAGCATTTTTTACATTCTCTATCTGCTTCAGAACTTATTTCTATTTTAATTAGTTTACTTATACCACAAGGAATAGCCAATATTTCATATTGATCTACAAAAGTACTGTGACTAATAAGTGGTTCTTGAAATTGCATATTTCTTTTACTGGGAAATAAATCTGATATTTTTTTGCCTTTCTTGTACTTATCTTCCCCAGCTTTAGAAGGTTTGCCCCATTGTTGAGGCAAATCTGTCTTTGATAAAGCTTCTTCATTATTTATATAATATACAAGAGCAGCTATATGCTTACATTTTTCACCTATACCAGCTGGACAATCACATAGACATGTCTTCACTGTCCTTAAATTATCCAACTAAACAAATACAAAATAATAATTGAAGTTTGGAATAAATAATTACCTAATACACTTTAATAATACAATAATAGTAAACTTATAATCAAACATACTTCTAGTTTGACTTTCCATGGTTGCATTGATACAGAAGCCTGTCTAATTACATTTGCTGTTACCATTGAGTAACCATTATGCGAAGTGATGACTTCTGTTACATTTATAACATGACCACTTTTAGCTAAATTTTCACCTTTATTATTTGAAAATATTGTTTTAAAATTTACTGATTGAAAACCACATTTAAGTACAATATCAACACCACATTCATTCATTTTATAGTTTTATACTATAATCCACGAGGAAATAAATGTTTAAATAATAAAAAAATATATATTTTAACATGGTATTATACACATAAGCAAGATAATTTATTTGTGATAATTAGTTATTTTATTGATTACCAACCCATATAGACACAAGAAGGGAATAATATGAAACATGACTTCATTTCTTATTTTTCTATTTTGGTAACTAACATATTTTGAACTTAATGGCTGCATTATAATAATGTTGTGTATCCCCTCACAAGTTCGGTCATTGTCCACTACACTGCGCTGTGTTCAGTCAAATGCACGGCGTCTATACACCATACAATTTGTATACAGCAGAGCGAGTAGTGACTTCCACTATCATCGTACACCCATACATTTATTTATGCAGCGTATGTATAATAAACATATTTCAAACAGTTTGAATACAAAAAACAATTGCTTCTATAATATATTATTATAATGAAAATTAAAACTTACCGTTATGCAATTGGAATTCGAACGCCATTTCAATAGCGCATTAACATTGCCCTTGTGTTTTTTCATTTTTGATAACGATAACTTTTTTTTTTTAGAATTACTCATAGTGTTTTATTTATTTTTCAAAATATTTTATAAAGAAAACGGAATCATCAATTAGTTCAATGTAACTGTACACTTCACTGTAACTATACACAGGCACACAGCAAATGTGGTAATAATATTATCAAACGTCAGAAAATATAATAATCAATATTATATTATCCAGTATCTATTTTACTTTGGAAAATTGTCGATACTATCTATAAATAATTTACGTTTGACAGTCAAGCACTGTTGACAGTAACGCGCCGGAATCGTCTAGTTTGTACACTTTCGCACGCGCACAAACATGTCACAGTAAAATTGCTACTGTTTAAAACAGAAGGCATAGCTAATTTCCAACGTACCGATTAATCTAGTGAAGCGATAAGAATTCTGAAAACAGATTTGAATTTGTCGTCAAGTCTTCTTGAGATCGACTTTCCCACATTTTTGATTTTTTGATTTAACCTTCTCCAAAAATTGAAATATGTCAATTTTTTAATTACTCTTTTGAATGTATCGTTTTTTAGGATTTTTGGAGGATAATATCAAAAATGTGGAAAAGTCGATCTCAAGTAGACTTGACGACGAATTCAAATCTGTATTCAGAATTCTTATCGCTTCACTAGATTAATCGGTACGTTGGAAATAGAACACGTCTATAATCCTATGTTGCACGTGTGTTAGACAAAGACAGAAAATCGCCGCTTCCAATCCCCTTAAGCTTGTGTAATGACCGCTGTATAATGATTCCCCGTGGTGGCAAATTTCACAACACAAGTTATAAGTGTTGTCATCAATTTGTTATGTTGTTGTTGGTAGAGATACTAATGATATATTTTGTATTTTTTCCAATAATCCATTCCATAATTGTAATTGTATAAACACATATTGGCTTGAATTTGATACATGCATTATTTTAGAATGGTTTCCTGTTATTTTGCAATTACTACATTTAATTTCAAGTACTATTTCTTTACTAAAATCATTAAATAATGAATTTAAAGTACTTTTACAGTCAATAACTGTGAGAAGTAATATATATTTAGGTGTTTTACTGGTTCTAATGTCATTGCAATTTAAACATGTTATTATTGATAATAATTCATGTCTTAGAGAATTTTTAAGGAATTATTTTGACAAAGAAGAGCATTGATAAATTCAAATGCATCTTGTTGCTGAGAAAGATTAAAAGGCTGTCCTAAGAATTGTCTCAAAATAGTGCAATCGAGTTGTTTCTGTTGCGAAAAATAGGATGAAGCTAATTTACTTAAAACAGAATGCCTTTCATATTGCATTAATTGGTTTACAATGTATTGAGAGTTAAAAATAACTTGAAGTGATGCATTTGCATAACATGATACTCTATCATCATTTATAAAACCTGGTTGTTGTAAAATATGAGTTGGTAATTGATTTAGAAAATCGTTTTGCTGAACATTTTTTATAATATGTCTAGTCGATTTTATCCAAGATAAATCCCTAATTTTGTAATGCTTTTGAAAATTTTTATCTATTAACTTTAAGTCGGGATATTTACGGGATAAGTACGATATTGTTTTTTCAAACGATTATATTCATCAATTGCTGATGTTTGAGCTTTAATGTTTGCACGATCAAAGTTAATTAAATGTAAACCGTTTAAGCTTGTGACCCTAGATAGTGCTACATAAGTCTGTCCGCATGAAAATATATTATTACCTATATCGACAATGTAACATTCTAATCACATACCTTGACTTTTATGAATAGTTATGCCATATGCTAGTGTTATAGGGAATTGGTTTCTATAAATAAATGCACCAGGGAAAACCTCAAATTTACCTTTAACGCGATCAATTTCAAATTCTCTTTCTTTAACTGTTATTTTGATTTTGATCGGAATTCCACAGAACCCAACATATATCACCTGTTTTACCATACCAAAGTTCTATTTACTAGTCCAAGAGAGACATCTATATTTCTTATTATCATGACTTTGCATTTTAATTTAATTTTGATATTTTTTTCTAATCCTGCAGTTCGTGAACTATCTGAATTCAATAATGCAAGTTTTTTTATAGCTTTGCATTTTGATGTTGTTTTAGCATCTACAGAATCTTGTGCTTCAAGATTTATGACTTCTGTAGGTAATAAATCTAAAACACCTTTATTTAGTACTTTACAGTGATTTATAGTTGGCAACAGTACGAGTGCTGAATCAGGCAAATTTGATATCAAATTATACAATTCTACAATTACGGAATTGTGTTTATTATTATTTTTATCATTAAAATTGAACTTAATTATTCTTTTGTTAATCAATTTAATATCAGTAGGTGTTACAGCGTTAATTCGAACTCTTTCTAGAATAGATGCGTATATGGAATCATTTTTTTGACGCATGTTTTCAATTAATTTGTCGTAACTAAATAAATTTGCCCATATGTTTAATGCACCTAGCGAATGAGTGTACTTATCAATTTGATTCTTTTTCAAAGAAATAAAAGGAGATTTTTCATTTACCGGTGGAAGATGTAGCAAGTCTCCAAACATTAACAAATGTATGCGTCCAAACCATCCATCATTGATATCTCCAGTATCGAATATTTCACATAATCTTAAATTAATATAAGTTAATGTTGTATTTGAAATCATGCTTATCTCGTCTATTATAATTAATATGACATTTTCCATAGCTTGTCTAATTATTTTCAATACATTATTTGATAAGGGCCTGTACGGTGGGGTATTTCCATGTTCTACTGGTAGCTGTAATAACCTATGAACCGTCATACCTTGAATATTGAATGCGGAAATGCTAGTAGGCGCAGTTACAGTAACATCTTTTTTAATTTTGGTTTCTATGAAAGCTTTTACAGTTTTTATTAGATAGGATTTACCTGTACCACCAACGCCAGATACAAAATGTCGCATTGGAGGATTACCATGAGAATATAATTTACTTTTAACAAAGTTAAAGACCCTCTGTTGATCGGAATGCATATTTGAAATTAATTTTTCGATGTCTTGATTAGCACTTCTAACTCGTAGTTCTTCTATAACTTCTTGTACTTCTGCAATTTGAAACCTATCATCATGGTCATTATTAATTTGTGTTGTTTTATTCTTCTCTAATAAATCTTCAATAATTGTTTTTAAAGCATCTTTAGATTTTTTAAGGTATTCTAATCGTTCATGATAGTGTAATGCGGTTTCAATTTTGTCTCTACAATTAATAAAAGCCTCAAGATATGTCCTATGATTCCCAATAATCTCGACTTATTGGTGCCACGGTTGAAACAACATTAACAAAGAATGAAAATATTTTTCTGGTTCTGATTGAATATTGTAAATTTTATGTTTAATAAGATAAGGTCGAGTTCTTTCTTTAATGTATCCATAGTTAGGATATTCATAATGTTTTAAGTATCTTTGCCAACCGGTTTGTTGTCATATAATCGCACATAATCAAATAAACAAATTGATTCTAAATCAGGTGGCCGACTGAGATAATGGGTGTCTATTATTGAAGGATAAAATACATCAACTTCATCACCACCTAATTTTTCGATATCAATCTTAGATTTTAGTCTCCTATTTCTATTAATATTTATATCTAACCATTTTATAGTTGTTGATGGATCTGTACCAAACAATGGTATGCTAAGAAGAGTATCACTTGCCTCTAAAGAGCCGCACTCACGATTATTAAGTGCTCTAAGAGCAACATTCCATAATTTACTAGCAAGTGACTTAGTGTTATTAATAACTTCAAACAATTGAGCTGTATTTGACTTCTCTGGTTTGGTTTGATATTTAGTAATGTACGAGCTTAAGGCACACGATTTCTCGCCTATAAACTGTAAATCCATATTATCATTCCAAGCTAAAAGTATCGCTGGGTTAATATCATTTATATAAATCTCATTCTTAGTGCGAGGTAAATCATATAATCTACTTTTTGATTTAAGACTTCTTCGTCCAGCAATTGAAGTTACCACATCCTTCGTTATAAAATGATCGGTTTCAGTTCGGGGAAAACCAAATCTATAAGAAGTAACAGTTCCAGTCCCGGTTTTTTTACTCCTCATACAATAACTATTATGTTTGTGCGTTTGGTACATTTCAATTCTATCCGAAATAGTTGGGAAATCATATTTATTTGGTTTGTGACAAGTAATTGTGTTTGAAATAAATTTTACGACTTCATCGGTTGTATTTTCACCTATAACGGGAGCCCCTTCAATCCAAAGTAATATATGAAAGTGTTGTAAGCCTCTTGTTTGATATTCTCTTCTCCAGGCGTAATGAATTACTTTTCCTAAAGGTGCGTCTTCGGATGTTATAAAATCCATCATAGCTTTAAACTCATTATCTACAATGCGCGAAATTGACACAGGATCTAAAGAAATGAGAGCAGATGTAGATTTTCCATTTTCTATATTACTATTAACTTCTCTCAAATAGTGATTAAGTCTTTGCCAATTATATTCACCGGGACTCAGAGGCGGCTTGGACGTAATTACAAGAAGTGCACTGCACTCCCAAAAATATGGGGTGGGTGTATTTTTGTCCACTTTTGTAAAACTGTATTAATATGATTGCTACTAATAGAATGCTTTAGTAGTATAGTGCATTTCAGCATTTGTATCGTTATTCTTTTACTGGTTATATTACTATTACAGATGATTTATTAAAGCACTAACGTACAACTGTAACGTTATATAAACGGATATATAACATTATACTACGTACACATAATTTATTATTTAGTATTTACTAATAGTTGAATTGTAAAATTGTAAACTAGACTAAGTAAAATACGTTAAAGTATAGATATTGGGATTTGGGATTATTGTTGTGTTGTTGTGTTGTAAATTATTTTTAATTATTGAAGATCAATTTTTGCTGTAATTATTGTTTTTAATTCTTATTTTATTAATTATTATATAATTATTATTAATTACTCATTACCTACTGAAGATGATAAATATTATATACTCAATATGCGGATTGGAAATTGTATATATTTTACTGGGTAGGGTATATTTTAGGATAATATATTAAACAGTATATTTCGGGGTAAAAACTAAAAATCAATTACAATTTACAATATTATGTAAATAATTGTGGCTACTCGCTAACAACTATTTCCATTATTTGTATACTATATATTTTAATTTATGAATATTGATAAAACATTGTAATAAAAATAAATAGAATAAACCTTTTATTTTTATGTTAAATATATTATATATATCCCGTGATATATTCGATATCAAACCAATATAAGTATTATTTTACTTTTTCTTATAAACAATTTATATTATTGATACATATTATTTTATACCACCTACATATGACCCGTTTAATTCTAATTTCTAAACAAGTAATAATGAAATAAATAATATGCCAGCATAGCATGCCTTTAATAATATAAATTATATAATATACAATATACATTGGTATACACAATACACATGCGAGTATGCGACATGCAAGACGGTAATTCCCTTTTATAAATAATATTATGTTGTTAATATTAATAACATCCTTCTATTAGCTGCCATCGGTGATAAGATACAGACATAAGTGGGAAAATTATTATAAATAGCTTCAAAATTATATTATCCTAGTAACCGTATGCATTCGGCATTTATTTCAGCCAATTGAACATTAATGGTGGTCTAGAATCTAAATAAGCTTTGTTTCATATTAAATTTGTCTATGTTAACTGTTCGTTTGAAGTCTTTAAAATTTTAATTGTATATTGATCGTAAATAGTGATTATTTAAAATAAACCATTATTTACAAATTTACAATGACAAAACCTCAAATATGTTCTTGTGGAAAAAATAAAAATGATATGAACCTCACTAATTGGATTCGACATACATCTTCGTGTAAAATCAGAAAATCTAGAGATCAATCTAAGTCAATTGAATTTTTTTTCAATAATCCTAAAAAGCTTAAGCTGGAATTAGGTGATTCTATTTCTTTTGGTAAGTTTACTACTTTTCTTTATTATTAAATTATAAATATAGTGAATATAAAAAAAAAAAAATATGAATTAATTTGGTATATATATAATGTCTTTATTGCCTAATAATTCATTGATCTACATTATATAATATCTAATGCAGTAAAATTATTCAAATAATTTATAAACTAAAATAACAACTTTTATATACATTTATATTTTATAGAAATTATTAATAATTAAATTTTTATTGTAATTTTTTTTTGATTACCTATTTAAAATTTGTTATTTTAGAACAAAGTAGTAAAAATTATAGTTTTACTACTATCAGTAAGAATGAACCAAAATTAAATAATAATCCAGGTAATATATATTTATATTAAATTTATAATTATTTATACAAATTGAAAATAATGTTTTTTAATGTTTACAGAAGAAAAACTATACAGTACTATTACTAGTGAGGCTGCTTTTTCTTCCTCTACTGGCTCTACTGACAATGTTATTAAAGTGATTAATACTAATAATTATTCAGGTATTTTATTTTTTTAATTATTACCTATGTATTATATTTTTATAAGAGACTGAAAGTATAAATAAGTATTTTCTATGTTTTAAGAATTACCATATGCATTATGTTTGTTCTAGATTCAACTGAGAATATGATCAATGATGGAAATAAAGTTGATTCTATAATTTTGGAATCAACTAACATTTATAAATCTGATCAATCTACTAACAAGTTCCCTAATGATCCTGCATTATATTTAAACAAGACTATATCACATTGTTTGAAAAACACTCTACTTGAAATGGGTCCTTGCCAACCTACTGCATCAGAATTGTCAAACGCTGTTTTTCCAAAAGACACCTCAAGTCCTTCACGGTCATTTTCTTCAGCATATTATTTTAAATTAGTAAATGGTAAAACTGTACAACGTAATTGGTTAGCATATTCTCCTTCAACTGACAGAATTTACTGTTGGACATGTAGGCTTTTTGGAACACCTGGGGCACAAAAAAATGGGTTAGTCAGTTCGGGATGTAATGCTTGGGGCCATCTTAGTGGTGTATATGGACGACTACATAAGCACGAGTCATGTAAAGACCACTTAGAATCAGAACTCAATCGTGCCATGTATATGAGAAATAATCGAATAGATATTCTTACAGTAAAATCATCAAATTCTCGTGTAGCTATAAATAGAGAAGTAGTTAAAATACTAATGGATATAGTTTTATGTTTGGCAAAGCATAATGATGCATACAGGGGCCATCTAGAAACAAATAAAGATCTTATTCAAGGCAAATATCGTGATTGGGTTACAGTATTTGCTAAATACCATCCAATATTGTCATCACATTTAGATCGTATTAATTCTAATTCTAAACGGACATCACTTACATTTTTATCAAAGACTTCACAAAATGCTATGATTGAAAGTGTTGCAGAAACTATTAGAGATAAAATTTTAAACGAAATTAAAACAGCTGGTATGTATTCATTAATTTTGGATTCGACCACCGATGTAGCAAAGCTTGATCAATTTGCATTTGTATTCAGATATTGTTCAATTGATGGAACTGTTCATGAACGATTTTTGTGTACAGATGAAACTGCAGATTCAACAGGTAATGGAATGTTTGCTTTATTTTGTAAAATTTGTGATCATTATTCATTGAACTGGAAAAAACAACTTATTGGTCAAGCATTTGATGGTGCATCGAATATGCAAGGTGCTATTAAAGGATTGCGCAGTATTATCCAAAAAGACAACCCAAATGCTTTACATGTTTGGTGTTTTGCACATTGCCTCAGTCTTGTTGTCTGTGATTCATGCCAGGCTAATACTCAAGTACGAGATTTTTTCAGTATAATAGGTAGTTTAGTTACTTTTATTGGAGCTAGAAAAAGAACTGCTACTTACGTTGAATTACAAAAAACATATTATCCAAAGGAACGTTCACGCCGTTTAAAACATTTTTCAAATACTCGATGGACTTATCATGATCAGTCCATAGATGTCATTTTAAAGACTTACAAAGCTGTTATTGAAACATTGAAAAATATTATAACTGATGAAATTGACAAGAAAACGAGTGATACAGCTAAAAGTTTTTTAAAAAATTTAAACAAGTTCAATTTTGTTCTTACAATGCACTTAATGAAGAAATTATTTTCTATAACAACACCACTTTCTAAGTATTTGCAAGCTCCAGACATGGACTTCATCCAAGCTATGAAACTTGTTATGAACACAAAACAACAATTGCAAGATATGCGTATTGACAAAACCTATGGAAATATATTCAATAGCTCAAAAATATTTTCTACAGAACATGATTTATATGAAAAAGACATACAGGAAAAACCTGTTTCATTAAAAAAAAAAATGCCTGGCGAAAACCAAAACGACAAAAGACTTTCTTCTGCAAAAGAGCGTTACATTAGTGAAGTATATAATGTCACACTAGATATTGCTATAAATAAAATTGAAGACAGATATAGTAATTCAGAAAATATATTTAATGATATATTTTTTTTTTCTCCCGAACATTTGCAAAATCAAACCACAGCTATACCTAATTCATTTGAATACATTTGTAATTGGTTATCAGCATTTAAAATTGACAAAGAAAATTTATCTACAGAATACCATTTGTTTGCATCAAATTTTAACAACTTAATGAAAGATGGCCCTGAAAATATCAGTGAAAAATTTCCTAAAATTTTTGATGAAGATAGTGACAATGATTCAATTTTGGAAGATGACAATTTTAGAGATTTACTGCAAGTATCGAATATATTACAAAAATTATGTAAAATGGGCATGGCATCAGCATTTCCTAATTTAAGTTTGGCTTACAAAGCAATTTGTACCTTGCCTCCAACATCTGCTAGTGCTGAACGTTGCTTTTCTAAATTAAAATTAATAAAAACTAACTTACGTTCAACTATGAGTGAATCGAGACTAGATCATCTCATGGTAATATCGTGTAACCCAGACATTGATATAAATATGGACGATGCAATTGATAAGTTTGGATCAAGGTCTAATCTACTTAGGTCAAATCTATTGTATAAATAATGATTCTTAATAATTTTATACACAACATACAGACTTATTTTACTAAAATTAAGTAATTTAAAGTTCTTAATAGTTCAAAGATATTATTAATAAAGGAATATTTATATAAATTGTTTTATTTGAAAAATAATATATAAATTTATTTGCCTTAATACAATGTTATTTTGTTTCATTTTCATTTGTCCCATCAATTTAGTGGTGTACCTATTGAATTATTTATGATAGTCCCAATCTTAATCTATATTATGGGGCAAATTTAAAACGCATTTAATAGCAATTTAAAAATATAATTAATATTTACTAATTAATTGTTTACTTCTTCCCTCCAGATTATTTTCTACTATAGTGAAATTAACAAGTATATCCTTTTCCATATATCCTAAAATTTTTAATTTTACAAATTATGGGACAAATTTTAAATTGTGAGCTGTTTTATATTAAATATTACCTCAAAATATGGTTATTTATATGTTATATATTATATATATATATAAATTTAGTATCTCATTGGTTATTATTTTGTATTAAAAAAGTTGTTAACGGTGGTAGTGCATAGGCAGACATTTGGTTAAATTTATAAGGGAGCTATTATAATTCAATGTAAGGTGACCCGCAAATAATAGTAATAATACAATTTTTAATAAAGTTTGATTTTTTTGGGGGCTACCCCCTACCCCCCACCCGTTGACGCCTTTATGGTAGTGTTAAAGATGTAGGTGGGTGGTCTGAATTAGTACGTGTACTCCTAATATCAATTGTCTCAATCCGCCACTGCGGCGGGACTTAATGTGAGAAAAAATGTAACCGGCCCATACTATATTATTATTGTTTCTATGTCAGACCTAGGATTCAGCCAATATTGACTTGTATTCCTTAACTTAGCGAAAATAGTTGTGAGATTTCCTTCTAATTCATTGTTATGAAGTAATTCCAAGCATTTAGAAGCAGTAAATTTAGTATTCATGTTAATGGTATTTAATTTATGGTAAACACTAGCCTTTAATGCTCGTAAATTCGATTCATGTAATAAAAAAAATAAATACTGAGGATCTTTGCGAAATAACGAATTCATAAACATTAATTGAGCTTTTACAAATTCTGAAGATATTATTTTAATTGATCTTTCGCTGTACTGGCCATTTTTAGCGTATGGGAAAAGATGAGGAAAACATTTTAAATCCAACTGTAAGTCTTCAAAATTATTAATCGGATTATTTTCAATTCGCAACATTTCATACAATTCTGTATCTTTGGCATTTTTTCTTGGCTCATTTAAGCAGTGAATTGTGAACTGTTGATAATATTGATCTTCTGGAGACCTCTGTGAAAACATAGCTTTATTGTACTCTGGTCTAAGTATTTTTTCAACAGTATCATCATTAGTTTCTTCAACATCGTCTCTTTCTTCAATGACAACACCTTCATTCATCATGTTAGTAACCAAATTTTGAAGACCATTGTAATCGGTTAAATTTATATTTTTGTATAGCCAATTATTTGATTTTAACCACTTTAAAGCATCATACATATTTTTAACATTTACCAGGGGCGTAGCGTACATGTAAGCACTGTAAGCACTGCTTACACTTGAAAAAAAGAAAAAAAGTTTTTAAATAAAATCAAGTCAAATAATTTTATAATTAATTTAATAAAAGTTATCAGTTATTTTTACGATGTGCGTAACATGTTTGATGGTTGCTTACACAAGTAGTGGTACGGGCCACTGCACCACCACTCCCACCGTCGTAAACATTATCGATGTCCATAATAATTATTAGCGATTTATTTTCGTATTACTTTATTTATAGTTTATACTCCATACCGTCGCCGTGTAATGCGGATTGAAACTGCTTACGCGAGCCTACCAAAGAGACATAGACAAAGTGTCATTGGAGGGGGCACGTATTATAACATAGTTCGTAAGCACTTTTCATAATGCATACGCTACCGTGTGACGCGACACTGTTTATTGTTTATTCGTTATACTGCTATAAACCATCGAATACGACGTGTATCTGTATTGAACTACGTTTTATGGAAAAATGGAATCTTCAGGTAATAACGAATGTAATTGTATTATTGAAAAATTACTATTAAAATCGTTTGGATCAAATACTTTTATTGAAAAGCAAAATATTATAAATAACGGGAGACCTACACCAACACTTCAGGATTTAAAATCAAAATGTAAAAACAATTTTCGTTACTTTAATCCTTCTTATTATAATACTAACAAATGGTTGTCTGGTTGTCAAAAAACGCAAAAATTATATTGCTGGCCGTGTATTTTATTTTCGCATGAATCAAATACTTGGTATAAGTATGGTTGCAGTGATTTAAACAACTATCATAATTTAAAACATCGTCACGAAATAAATCGTTCTCATATTGAATCATTAATTTCTTTAAAGAAATTTGGTAATATTAGAATAGAAACATGTCTTAGTGATGCATATAAACAAAGTATCGAAAAACATAATGAGTCTGTTAAAAATAATAGGTACGTCTTAAGTCGATTAATTGATGCAACATGTTTTTTGGCAAAACAAGAGCTCTCATTTCGCGGACATGACGAACAAGTTATATCTATCAACAGGGGAAATTATGTCGAGTTAATACACTTAATGGGTACACTCGATCCAAAATTAAGTGGACATCTATCGACATCTACGGTTTTTTCTGGGCTCTCTGGGGACATACAAAATGATCTCATTCAATCGATTTCTAATGTTTTATTAAAAACTATAAAAAACGAAATTGAACATACAAATTTTGTTTCTATAATTATGGATGAAACAACAGATATTATGTCCAAATCTCAGTTATCTACAATTTTACGATATGTGACTAATGAAGGGGTAGAAGAAAGATTTTTGGGATTTGTAGATGTCAGTCATAATCGCTCTGCTAAGTGTTTAGCTGAGCATGTTTTTCGTTTATTAAATGAATATAAATGCGTAGATAAATTAGTGGCACAGACTTATGACGGGGCTGCCGTCATGTCAGGACAACATAACGGTTTACAGACATTAGTTCGCTCAAAATG